>NC_091348.1:18552829-18570329 GCF_038502225.1 Cherax quadricarinatus
CCATCCATCCCCTCTCTCCCTCAAACCATCTAACCCCCTCCCCCAACTATCTCTACCCCTTCAATAACCATCCTCCCCCTCCCCCTCAACCATCCATCCCCTCTCCTCTTAACCATCAATTCCCCTCCCCCTAACCACTCGTCCCCCCTTCTGTGGAGCAACGGGGGAACCCTTGGAGGAGAAGGGGCTCCAAGGACGAATCTGGGAGGGAGGAATGGGAGGTAGAGCTCAAAAAAAGGGAGGAAGACTGGGGAAGGAGACTAGACGAGCTGGAAAGGAAGATGGAAGAGAGGTTAGCAGCAGAATGCAGAAGGTGGAAGCAACAGGCCACAGCAGCAGAGAGATTAGAAGAGGAGCTGAGACATCTGAAACAGCACAGAGACAAAGATATTACAGAAGTAGCATCGGCAATGGCTACATCAAACACAGACAACAGATCTGAAGGAAGCATGGAAACTAAACTGTATGCAGAGGTCCTGTCAAACCCACATGGGGCCAAAACAAAGACAGGGAGCACACTAGGACAGAATGAGAGGTTGGAAGACATTGAAGGAACTAGGACATGTGCAAGGACCTTACCAGATACCTGTGGGGGCCAGGAACAGGTGAGCAGGAAGGACAAACCAAGAAGCATAGGGGCCATAACTAGGGAAGGGACTGAAGGAAGGAACACTCCACGGGAAGGAACTAAAACACATCAGAGGATGCAACGGGAGTCACAGTGGGAGGTGGAAAGGGAGAGATCCGTGTTTGTCTATGGGCTAGACGAAGCTAAAGGGGAAACTTATGATGAAAGAAAGCAGGAGGAGAAAAAAGCGATTGAAGATATCATGAAGGTGATAGGCGAGGGGGACATGACCCAGGTGGCAAATTTTCGGAGAATCGGGTGGTTCACAAAGAAAAGGAATCGGCCTCTCAAAGTAATTTTCAAGGCAGAATCAACCCGAACCATGATCCTGCAGGAGAAAGCATGGCTGAGAGGCAAGCAGGAGTTCCGGAGTGTGTACCTCGATCGAGACAGACCACAGGACGAAAGGAAGACAATGAAAGAGAGAGTTCAAAAACGAAAGGAGAAATGGGAGGAAATGAAAAAGGAGAGCAGAATAACCCAGGATCAAATGGAAGGACAAGTGCACCCCCCAGAAACACCTGCAGAAGGACTCCAGCCACGACACCCCCAAGGCAACTGAACAATCCAAAGCAACCATCACACACCGATCCCTCTGTTTCCACCCCCCGCACCACAGTTACAGTATTAGAACAGAAGTTGAAGGTTTGGTACACAAATGCAGATGGATTAACGAATAAACATGAGGAATGGCAAGAAAGAATCGATGAGAAGTCCCCAGACATCATAGCAGTTACAGAAACAAAACTCACGGAGACAATAACAGATGCAATCTTCCCACCAGGATACCAGATCATGAGGAAAGATAGAAGGGGCAGGGGGGGGAGGGGTTGCTCTGCTCGTAAAAAACAGATGGAAATTCGAGAAAATGGAAGGCATAGATGAGACGGGAGAAAGAGACTACATAGCAGGTACACTTCAGTCTGGGGAACACAAAGTGGTCATTGCAGTGATGTATAATCCACCACAGAATTGCAGGAGGCCAAGAGAGGAATATGAAGAGAGCAACAGAGCAATGGTGGACACACTTGCTGAGGTGGCAAGAAGAGCTCACTCCAGCAGAGCAAAGTTGCTGGTTATGGGGGATTTCAACCACAGGGAGATTGACTGGGAAAACCTGGAGCCACATGGGGGTCCCGAAACATGGAGAGCCAGGATGTTGGACATGGTGCTGGAAAACCTCATGCACCAACATGTTAAGGACACTACCAGAGTGAGAGGGGAGGATGAACCAGCAAGATTGGACCTTGTGTTCACCCTGGGCAGCTCAGACATTGAGGACATCAAGTATGAGAGTCCCCTAGGAGCTAGCGACCACGTGGTTCTGTGCTTTGAATACATAGAGCTGCAAGTGGAGAGAATAACAGGAGTTGAATGGGAAAAGCCTGACTATAAAAGAGGGGACTACATAGGGTTGAAGAACTTCCTGCGGGAGGTCCAGTGGGACAGAGAACTGGCAGGAAAGCCAGTAAATGAAATAATGGAATATGTAACAACAAAATGCAAGGAGGCAGTGGAAAGGTTTATTCCCAAGGGCAACAGTAACAACGGGAAGACCAGAACGAGCCCCTGGTTTACCCGAGGGTGTAAGGAGGCAAAAACAAAGTGCAATAGAGAATGAAAAAAGTACAGAAGGCAGAGAACACACGAAAATAGGGAGATCAATCGCAGAGCCAGGAATGAGTACGCACAGGTAAGGAGGGAGGCCCAGCGACAGTATGAAAATGACATAGCATCGAGAATCAAGACTGACCCGAAACTGTTGTATAGCCACATCAGGAGGAAGACAACAGTCAAAGACCAGGTGATCAGATTATGGACAGAAGGTGGAGAACTCACAAGAAATGATCAGGAGGTATGTGAGGATCTGAACAGGAGATTTAAGGAAGTTTTTACAGTAGAGACAGGAAGGGCTGTGGGAAGACAGCACAGAAGGGAACATCAAGAGGGAATATACCAACAAGTGTTGGATGACATACAAACAACTGAGGAGGAGGTGAAGAAGCTCTTAAGTGACCTTGACACCTCAAAGGCGATGGGACCGGACAACATCTCCCCATAGGTCCTTAGAGAAGGAGCAGAGATGCTGTGCATGCCTCTAACCACAGTCTTCAACACATCCCTTGAAACTGGGCAACTACCTGAGAAATGGAAGACAGCTAATGTAGTCCCCATATTTAAGAAAGGAAACAGAAACGAAGCACTAAACTACAGACCTGTGTCTCTGACATGTATTGTGTGCAAAGTCATGGAGAAGATTATCAGGAGGAGAGTGGTCGAACACCTGGAAAAGAACAAGATTATAAATGAAAACCAGCATGGGTTCATGGAAGGCAAATCTTGTATCACAAACCTCCTGGAGTTTTATGACAAGGTAACAGAAGTAAGACACGAGAGAGAGGGGTGGGCAGATTGTGAACATGATATGTGAACATGATGGAAGGAATAGACTCTGAAGTGTCCCTGTTCGCAGATGATGTCAAGTTGATGAGAAGAATTAAATCGGACGAGGATGAGGCAGGACTGCAAAGAGACCTGGAGAGGCTGGACATGTGGTCCAGTAACTGGCTTCTCGAATTCAATCCAGCCAAGTGCAAAGTCATGAAGATTGGGGAGGGGCAAAGAAGACCGCAGACAGAGTATAGGCTAGGTGGACAAAGACTACAGACCTCACTCAGGGAGAAAGACCTTGGGGTGACCATAACATCGAGCACATCACCGGAGGCACACATCAACCAAATAACCGCTGCAGCATACGGGCGCCTGGCAAACCTGAGAATAGCGTTCCGATACCTTAATAAGGAATCGTTCAAGACACTGTACACTGTGTATGTTAGTCCCATACTGGAGTATGCAGCACCAGTCTGGAACCCACACCTGGTCAAGCCCGTCAAGAATTTAGAGAAAGTACAAAAGTTTGCAACAAGGCTAGTCCCAGAGCTCAAGGGAATGTCGTACGAGGAAAGGTTAAGGGAAATCGGACTGATGACAGTGGAGGACAGAAGTGTCAGGGGAGACATGATAACGACATACAAGATACTGCGGGGAATAGACAAGAGGGACAGAGATAGGATGTTCCAGAGAGGGGACACAGGGACAAGGGGTCACAAGTGGAAGCTGAAGACTCAGACGAGTCACAGGGACGTTAGGAAGTATTTCTTTAGTCATAGAGTTGTCAGGAAGTGGAATAGCCTAGCAAGTGAAGTAGTGGAGGCAGGAACCATACATAGTTTTAAAAAGAGGTATGACAAAGCTCAGGAAGCAGAGAGAGAGAGGACCCAATAGCGATCAGTGAAGAGGCGGGGCCAGGAGCTGAGTCTCGACCCCTGCAACCACAATTAGGTGAGTACACACACACACACACACACACACACACACACACACACACACACACACACACACACACACACACACACACACACACACACGCACACACACACATACACTCACATACACACATACACTCACACACACACACACATGTAGTCCCAATTTTTAAAAAGGGAGACAGACATGAGGCACTAAACTACAGACCTGTATCACTAACGTGTATAGTATGCAAGGTCATAGAGAAGATCATCAGGAGGAGAGTGGTGGGGTACCTGGAAAGAAACAAGTGTATAATTGACAACCAGCACGGTTTCAGGGAAGGAAAATCCTGTGTCACAAACCTACTAGAGTTTTATGACAAGGTGACAGAAGTAAGACAAGAGAGAGAGGGGTGGATCGACTGCATATTTTTGGACTGCAAGAAGGCCTTCGACACAGTTCCTCACAAGAGGTTACTGCAAAAGCTAGAGGATCAGGCACACATAACAGGAAAGGCACTGCAATGGATCAGAGAATACCTGACAGGGAGGCAACAACGAGTCATGGTACGCGACGAGGTGTCAGAGTGGGCGCCTGTGACAAGCGGGGTTCCACAGGGGTCAGTCCTAGGACCTGTGCTGTTCTTGGTATATGTGAACGACATAACTGAAGGGATAGACTCAGAAGTGTCCTTGTTTGCAGATGATGCGAAGTTAATGAGAAGAATCAAATCGGATGAGGATCAGGCAGGACTACAAAGAGACCTGGACAGGCTACAAGCCTGGTCCAGCAACTGGCTCCTTGAATTTAACCCTGCCAAATGCAAAGTCATGAAGATTGGGGAAGGGCAAAGAAGACCGCACACACAATATAGTTTAGATGGCCAAAGACTGCAAACCTCACTCAAGGAAAAAGACCTGGGGGTGAGTATAACACCGAGCATATCTCCTGAGGCGCACATCAATCAGATAACTGCTGCAGCATACGGGCGCCTGGCAAACCTACGGATAGCGTTCCGATACCTCAGTAAGGATTCGTTTAAGACTCTGTATACCATTTATGTCAGGCCCATACTGGAGTATGCAGCACCAGTTTGGAATCCACACCTAGTCAAGCACGTCAAGAAATTAGAGAAAGTGCAAAGGTTTGCAACAAGACTAGTCCCAGAGCTACGGGGATTGTCCTACGAAGATAGGTTGAGGGAAATAAGAACATAAGAACATAAGAAAGGAGGAACACTGCAGGAGGCCTGCTGGCCCATACTAGGCAGGTCCTTTACAATTCATCCCACTAACAAAACATTTGCCCAATTTTCAATGCCACCCAAGAAATAAGCTCTGATGTGAAAGTCCCACTCAAATCCAACCCCTCCCACTCATGTACTTATCCAACCTAGATTTGAAACTACCCAAAGTCCCAGCCTCAATAACCCAACTAGGTAGACTGTTCCACTCATCAACTACCCTATTTCCAAACCAATACTTTCCTATGTCCTTTCTAAATCTAAACTTATCTAATTTAAACCCATTACTGCGGGTTCTCTCTTGGAGAGACATCCTCAAGACCTTATTAATATCCCCTTTATTAATACCTATCTTCCACTTATACACTTCGATCAGGTCTCCCCTCATTCTTCGTCTAACAAGTGAATGTAACTTAAGAGTCTTCAATCTTTCTTCATAAGGAAGATTTCTAATGCTATGTATTAATTTAGTCATCCTACGCTGAATATTTTCTAACGAATTTATGTCCATTTTGTAATACGGAGACCAGAACTGAGCTGCATAATCTAGGTGAGGCCTTACTAATGATGTATAAAGCTGCAGTATGACCTCTGGACTTCTGTTGCTTACACTTCTTGATATAAATCCCAGTAATCTATTTGCCTTATTACGTACGCTTAGGCGTAGGGGAGACATGATAACGACATATAAAATACTGCGCGGAATAGACAAGGTGGACAAAGACGGGATGTTCCAGAGAAGGGACACAGACACAAGAGGTCACAATTGGAAGTTGAAGACTCAGATGAGTCAAAGGGATGTTAGGAAGTATTTCTTGAGTCATAGAGTAGTCAGGCCGTGGAATAGCCTAGAAAGTGACGTAGTGGAGGCGGGAACCATACATAGTTTTAAGGCGAGGTATGATAGAGCTCATGGGGCAGGGAGAGAGAGGACCTAGTAGCAATCAGCGAAGAGGCGGGGCCAGGAGCTGTGACTCGACCCCTGCAACCACAAATAGGTGAGTACAAATAGGTGAGTACACACACACACACACACACACACACACACACTCACACACACACACACACACACACACACACACACACACACACACACACACACACACACACACACACACACACACACACACACACACACACACACACACACACACACACACACACACACACACACACAGCTACGACGGAAACTTCATATTCTTGAGACGCAGAAAAAGCAACACCGAGCACAGCTGGTGGCAACGTCTGACCACTTTCAGCCTTAACGCAACCCGTCGTTAGGCCAAGATTCCAATGCCACCATCAGTCTCCTGATTGACCCCTCTGGTTTTTACGCTTCTTCAATAATTGGTAATGAAAGAGAAAAAAATGGAAAAATTTGTTTGTCTCATAACACAATTTAGCGTCAGAAATAAAACCTGCGAATGTTCCCGGTTTGTTAGCGTCTCTGAAAGATATGTTTGATATTAAGTTCGGAAGGGGAAGATAAACCCATAGGGGTCATACAGCGCTTAGGGAATGGAAAATAATAATGTTAAATCCAAGGAAGTGGAGGAAAAGTCTAATTCCAAGGATCAAGAGCCCCTGACCAGCATCACTGAACCTTCCCTGAAGGATTTTTTTTTTTTTGTACCAAACACAATAATATTTTAAATGAACGTTCGTAGCAGATTGCTTTTTTTTTCTAAGATCAAAGTTGGTGGCTTGGCTCATTCAGCAAGGATCATTTTGCTAAATAAAAAGAACTTAAAATAAATCTTTGCTAGGTTTATCTACGGAACCATCCAGGTTATCACCAAACTAAAATATTTCGTAGCTAGAATGACTATAGTGATTTTCCAAACGCTTTTGTGATTTCTCACATTATCGTATTTCCTTGATAATGTGAGAAGTCACGAAAGCGCTTGGAATTTCACTATTTTTTCCACAGTGGATATTCTGCATATTATAATATCACCTGTTTACTGTGATCTTCTTGTGTGTGTGTGTATATATATATATATATATATATATATATATATATATATATATATATATATATATATATATATATATATAATGGTAAACTAAGCTAAAGGATGTAAACTATGCAGAAGATAACACATGAAAACATAAACATAGAAGATAACAATGCTGACCCATTAGGTCCAAGCTCCTTGAGCCGCGAACTTGAGAGAAATCGCAAGTGATATAACTTCGAAGTGCTTGTGGAATTTGCCGCACAACACGCATTAACCGAGCTCCGAGCTAACGCTATCTGTGATGCTATCAAAAATTGGCTCGTTAGATAAGAAAAGTTTTACAATAACAGCATGTTAGGAAATGCTCCGAATTGTGTTTATTTTTTTCTTCCTCCCTAGGAGGAAAGCCGAGGCGCTGGCCACACTAACAACCCTCTGAGTGAAGCCGAGGCGCTGGCCGCACTAACAACCCTCTGACGGAAGCCGAGGCGCTGGCCACACTAACAACCCTCTGACGGAAGCCGAGGCGCTGGCCACACTAACAACCCTCTGAGTGAAGCCGAGGCGCTGGCCACACTAACAGCCCTCTGAGTGACGCCGAGGCGCTGGCCACACTAACAACCCTCTGACGGAAGCCGAGGCGCTGGCCACACTAACAACCCTCTCACGGAAGCCGAGGCGCTGGCCACACTAACAACCCTCTGACGGAAGCCGAGGCGCTGGCCACGTTACCAAGCTACACTGAATGATCCCTCTTGAAGTCTCCTGAAGTCGGCGTTGTGTTCACCACCTTAGCTGAAAGTAATATATATATATATATATATATATATATATATATATATATATATATATATATATTTATTTATTTATTTGTGAAGGATAACTTGCAATTGTGACAGTGTAATGAGTAGTAATTTCATTCTCTGTCTCAATATTTCTTTCTATCTCTTACACAGGGTTTTACAGTGCTAGGTTGGGTTAGGGTCCCTTGTAAAAGCATGTATAGAGAGAGAGAGAGAAGTGAGGAGCAATTTTACTAGAAATTCTTCATAGTTGTTTCTCTCTCTCTCTCTCTCTCTCTCTCTCTCTCTCTCTCTCTCGAAAAGGTAGTTTTCCTTTCTTTTAATTCCAAGAACTGATAAAAGCAGTTCTGACAGCACAACGAGCTCGTCAGTCTTCACCTTAAACATGCAAGGAATTCTCCTGTTAATTAAACAAGAGGAGATCAGCCGGAGAAGTCGCAAAGAAGGTCGAAGAAGCAGGTACTTTCATAGTAAAATAAACCCAACAGACCCAAAATCAGCATGTATAATTTCGTAAAATAAAATCATGACATATATACATATATATATATATATATATATATATATATATATATATATATATATATATATATATATATATATATATATATATATAGAATCATAGAGAATTGATGAGGGGAAAAGGGTGAGCGGTGCACCTAGGAGTCTGTGGAGACAAAGAACTTCGTCCTCGGAAGCAAAGAGGGGAATGTATGTCTGTTTTCTCATCAATGTTTTTGAGAGCTTTACGAATTTGTAGTCCTGAGTTCATAGATGAGGAAATATCCAAAATTTATGAAATAGGTAATGATTTAAAATACCCAAGAAATGTAATTGATAAATCTTTTAAAGTTGCTAGAAACACTTTTTATAATCCAAAAAGGGGCAACCAGCCTTATTCAACTAAAAATATGTTGGTTCTCCCTTACCATGAAAACTTGGTTGATATGCCTTCTCTTCTTAAGACTTTTAATATTAAAGTTGTATTCAAAAATCTTGATACAGTAAAAAAACTTTTGATAAAGAATTCCCCCCAAAATGCTGACGGATGTGTCTATAAGATTCCTTGTAAAATTTGCGATAAAGTTTATTACGGTCAAACTGGTAAAAATCTCGAACTAAGATTAAAACATAAATATAGCATTAGAACTGGACAAGATTCCAATGCTCTATTTATTCATGTAAGAGATTTTAACCATCCAATTGATTTTCAAAAAGTTGAGAAAGTAGTATCAAGCAAGTCCATGGTCGACAGGAATATAATTGAATCTTGTTTCATAAAAAGCAGTTTTGACAATAATATGAATATTTCCTTTGGTTTATATAAATTAGATCCATTTATAATTAATAGAATTTGGGAAGAATTTAATAATACACTGGACAAATAATTTTTAAATTTTCTTGGGTAGAATAGCTTGGGGGTGAGTTGTGCAAAGGACCTATCCAAGTTGGCTCGCCGCGCGTCACGTGTTTAACCGTTGTGGGATCTGATAGTGAGGTGCTGGCCGCACCCCTTATATAGCTTCCTTGGATGCTTCACTTTCATAGTTCCTTGATAATGTGAGTAGTCACGAAAGCGCTTGGAATTTCTCTATTCTTTCAGAGTGGTTGTTTTGCATATTTTGAAATCACCTGTTCACTGTGATCTTATTGCATATATATATATAATATATATATATATATATATATATATATATATATATATATATATATATATATATATATATATATAATAACCAGTCATATATAATGACTCGTTCATTCTTTGGTCCTAAAATCTAAATAACCACTTAGGTCAACCATTCAACTACCCAGTCAACCAACAACTTCAATTCCTCAAAAAATTAATTGAAACTCTTCTCACCAAAAAAAAAAAAAAAAAAAAAAAAAAAGCTTCGTACACTAAAACAAAACCGTAATTAAAATAAAGTTGAATTCATTTTATTACGGAAAATATCTAAGAAGCTTATTCGTCTTGGCGAACCTAATTATAACGCGAGAGATATATGCGCCAAGATGTGTGTTCCTCTCAGTGTATATACACCGGGAGATGTGTACGTGAGTGTGTATACGAGTGGTGTGTAGACCTCAGTGAATATACGCTTAGGGGTGTATATCCCGGTGTGTATTCAGTGTGAGGTGTGTATCTCGGTGTATATTCAGTGTGACGTGTGTATCCCGGTGTATATTCAGTGTGAGGTATATATCTCAGTGTATATACACTGACAGATGTGTGCCTTTCACTACATAAATACACATGGTTTATTATTATTATAATCAAGGAGGAAGCGCTAAACCCGGAGGATTATACAGCGCCTGGGGGGGGGATGTGGAAGGCATTCAGGCTTAATTCGGGGAACTGGAGCACAGTTCCAATTCCCTAAATCAAGAGCCCCTCACCAACATCAAGGAACCTTCCTTGAGGGGTCATGGTTTATTTAATTCTTTCTTGGCTGGCGGTGTACAGGTTGCATGTAGCGTTAATGACCCTCGTGTAGATGATAGCCTTTAAAACCAGTTACCCAGCCAATTATAGCACAAAATATATGCCAAGAGGTGTGTATCAAGAGGCAGTGTGTAACAAGAGGCAGTGTGTAACAAGAGGCAGTTAGCTGCGTGGAAATTGGTAGTCTGTTTTTGCTGTTGGCAGACGTAGTATCGAGTCTACACTACTCAAGTGTTGAGTGACTCATAAAGTGTAGGATATAAGAACATAACATAAGAAGTAGTGCAATAGGCCTACTGGCCTATGCGAGGCGGGTCTAATTCTCCCACCGGCTTAAGCCAATGCCTTTACTTTTTCTTTATATAATTTTCGTATAGGATTATGAATTTGTTGGCTCCTTAAATCCTACTGAAAAGATTTTGGATTTTAAGGAGTTATTCTGGCGGGGTTGAATAGCAGGACACAACAGAGCTTTATCAAGACATTGAGCTGATAAAGCTCTAAAGGGAGCTAAAATATCTGCTGACAATAAAAGCTTACCTTGCTCTTTTGTTTCTTTTTTTTTCTTTGATCCATAGTGCCCGAGATCCCCCCTCCTCTCCTCAATAAAATATTCATAGCTAAATTCATATCACAATTGATTGGGCTGGATAATCCTGTAGAGTTCTCTGTGTTTTGCAGCACCGGATGAAATATTCAGACTCGTACACACACACAAAATATTAAATCAACTGAACTTTATAGTGTGATATCAGCAGAATGTCTTTACGTGTTGACTTCAATCTTCCACCGTTTGTATATTTTTAGGAATGCGCACGCTGCTCGTATTTTAACTGAGTGACGCAGATCCCAACGAGAAGTGACTGGAACAGAGAGCTATCGTGAATACTAAGGAAACAAAGAAGCTATCCAGAAAAAATAATTATCCTGGAACAGGGTTATCCTGGAGAAAGAGGGTTATCCTGGAAACAGAGGGCTATCTTAGAAACAGAAGCATAGGACTAGCTTGAAACAGAAGACTGTCTTCTTAACAGAGGGCTATCCTTGAGACAGAATACTATCCATAAAATAGAGGAGACAATCTTAACAGTGCAGTACAAGCAACGAGGGATGGAAATCTTAATTTCAAGTACTTTCAAGAAGGAACATGATAAATTAGACACATGTGCAACTCTTGGGTATCTTTATTGAGGAAACGTTCCGCCACACAGTGGCTTCATCAGTCCATACAAAGGAGAATCTTGAAGAACAGGAGGAAAATGAGGTAATCAGTCCCTCAGCCTTTAGTCGATGTGGTCAGTCCATCAATCTTGAATAGAATACGGCATAAGTGCGGAGAAGGAGCTTATAAACCGTAGGCAGCTTATAAACCGTAGGAGCTTATAAACCGTAGGAGCTTATAAACCGTAGGAGCTTATAAACCGTAGATCAATGGTTCTCTGAACCATTGATCTACAAAAAAGGAACACTGCAGCAGGCCCACTGCCGCATGCGAGGCAGATCGAAGTCTCTTACCGGCTTAAGCCAGTATCCCAATTCTAGTCAGGTTAGGTCACATCCACTTAAGGAAGGAGCACGGCATCAGACCTATTAGCACACTAGGTCCCGCCTACCAGTTACTGTCCTCGTCTGCTACCCGTCCCTTTCCGCCTGACGCCAGTAAATAAGCTCCAGCCTTTTTGCCTGTGGTCCAGAATCTTCACGACTTCGGTGCTCTTCACACTAGCTCCAAGGCTGGGGGACTGATTGCCTCATCTTTTGTATATAGTCCTTCTGTCTTACATTCATGTCCTTGAATTTGTATTGATAAAGCCACTGGATAGAGAAACGCTTACAATAAAGATACCCAAATGTTGCACATGTCTAATTTCCATCATACGTATAATATATATATATATATATATATATATATATATATATATATATATATATATATATATATATATATATATATATATGCAATAAGATCACAGTAAACAGGTGATTTCAGAATATGCAAAATAACCACTCTGAAAGAATAGAGAAATTCCAAGCGCTTTCGTGACTACTCACATTATCAAGGAACTATGAAAGTGAAGCATCCAAGGAAGCTATATAAGGGGTCCGGCCAGCACCTCACCTATCCAAGTTGGCTCGCCGCGCGTCACGTGTTTAACCGTTGTGGGATCTGATAGTGAGGTGCTGGCCGGACCCCTTATATAGCTTCCTTGGATGCTTCACTTTCATAGGTCCTTGATAATGTGAGTAGTCACGAAAGCGCTTGGAATTTCTCTATTCTTTCAGAGTGGTTGTTTTGCATATATATATATATATATATATATATATATATATATATATATATATATATATATATATATATATATATATATATATATATATATATATAATTGAAGCCTAATAAAAGACAGTTGGGACGAAGAAAGTTAAATACGCACAGAGTAAGCATTGATAAAAACATTTCGCTCAGTGTAAGCGTTTTCAGTATTGTATAGCTCTCAGTTTAGCGTTTCTTTTTTATTATAATAATATAGCTCTCAGTGAGCGAAATGTATGTTTAATAAAGGCTTTACTTGTTTTTTTTACGTTTATGTATCTTTGATATACGTCTGTTATCTTTAATTTACGTATATATTTCTTTGATATTCGTCTACGTTTCTTCGATTTACGTCACCAGTCGACACAAACTATACACAATTTCTGAGGAACTGAAAAAAAATCAGTCGTATCATTCCAGCAAGAAGTGCATTTAAATAGATATATTGATTGTCACTGTATTTCTCTCAAGCATAAACTGCAAGTATTTGTATTTGTGTACGTAAATTACATAAGCAGGGCGATATTATTTACTTGTGTGTATATATATCACGTAATATCCATTGTAATACACATTGATGTATATAGTGCTATACTAGTAAACGGCTCAATAATTTAACTTAAGCGTGTAGCTAAAATATTATCCAACTCTCAGAACCCATAAATATCACGAAATAAATAATATAGAGACCAGTACGTTGTTTTTAACGCAAGATTATTTTTTTCTAGGTGGACTAGTATTCGCAAACATGTAAAGAATATATATATATATATATATATATATATATATATATATATATATATATAATGTCGTGCCGAATATGTAAAACTGGTGAATTAGCAAGAACTCATTTAAAATTAAGTCCTTTCTAAAATTTTATCTTATACGTTTAAAGATATATTTTTTCATTAATGTTAATGTAAGAATTTATAATTCTGCACCAGAAGAATCTTAGAAAACTTACCTAACCTTATTATAACAAGCGCAATTTATTTTAGCCTAACCCAACTAAATATATTTTAAATACGTTTACAGTAATTTAATACTAAACAAACACAATGAAATATATTTTATTCGTTAGGTTCAGAATATTTTTTTGCGAAATTATTGCATACACAAATTTTCACTTGTCTTATATGACAAGATAAGCGTTGCTATTTAATCCAAAATCGCAAGTTCTGCCTATTCGGCACGACATATATATATATATATATATATATATATATATATATATATATATATATATATATATATATATATATATATATATATATATATATATATATATATATATATATATATATATTAAGATAATCCCCAAGCCTACTGAGGCTTGAGGATTATCGAATGTCTTATGTCCAATGTACGAATGTCCTACCAGTCTGTTGATGCCTTCCGCATGAAATTCTGTCGGCCGATTATGCAGCAATGGACGGGAAATAGAACCCTTCCTTCCTACATACCCTAACCTGAGCCTCGGTATAGCCATAAACTCTCTACTACATTGAGTAGCCGACCACATCTACGTGGACACTGTCCTATCAGTAACTTCTTCAGAGTCTTGAAAAGATGGAAATCGCTGGGGGTTGGGACTGGGCAGTAGTTTTTGTCATGATGTCAAGGACACTGGTTTACATTTTCTTTTATATTGTGGGTAGGCACCGGGGTTAGCACTGGGGGTTAGCACTAGGGTTAGCACTGGGGGTTAGCACTAGGGGCTAGCACTAGGGGTTAGCACTAGGGGTTAGCACTAAGGGTTAGCACTAGGGTTAGTGAGCCAGCGGTTACTCATTATCCAACATTGGTAAGGTTAGTGGCTAGTGAATGATGGCCAGCACCGCTACGTGAGAAGTAAGAACACATTTGTCGTAAAAAATAATACCTGTAGTAAAAATAACTGCAGTGGAAATTAACTGCAGTAACAGCTAACAACACCTGCAGTTTTAACTAGCAACACATGTAGTTAGAACTAACATCTGTCATTAGAACTAACAACACACGCAGTAATAACTACCAACACACACTAATAACTACACTCGCGGTAATAACTAACAACACCTATAGTTAGAACTACCACCCTAATAGCTAACAACACATGCAATAAGGAAGACCGGTGCTTAAATCCCCAAGTGGCGAAGATGCGAACTTTTCCAGGTTCCCTGGCAAAATTAGCCAATATAAAATTTGCTAATGAAAAAGAAAATTGGACCGTGAACGTTGGTTCTCCTCTGCTAATTGGTGGCGGGTGAACGCCTTAATCTCATCTCAGAATTGGAAAGTTTTGGACAAAAAAGGCCGTCGATAGAGATGAGGAGGGGGGGGGAGGTTGAAATGCCATTTATATTCTGGATGGAAGTTTTGCTGTGGCCATGTTGAAGTTATGAAAGTAATTTCCATGTGGCGATGGTAGCCGCTCATCGCTAATATTTCTGGTAAATGGCCCCTTCTGGGGGGGGGCATTTTGCTGGTGAGGGGAGGGGGAAAGGGGCTCTTGATCCATGGGCTTGGAACTTCTGTTCTCTTGGTTAAGACTCGTTGGCAACTACTAGGATATATCTGCTAATCTCTCTCTCTCTCTCTCTCTCTCTCTCTCTCGCTCTCTCTCTCTCTCCCTCTCTCTCTCCCTCCATCCTTCCCTCTCTTTGTCTCTCTTCATCCTTCCCTCTTTCTCTCTCTCCATCCCTCCCTCCCTCCCTTTTTCTCAACGTCTTGTTCGTATCCGTTATCAAAATTCCCCATTCCCCTTCCTAGGATTAAGTCTGTTTACTTCCTATTCCCACGACCCTTACTGGTTTAGCGCTTCCTCATGAATACAATAATACTCTTACTGTCTGATGATATATTATTTATGGGAAGACAATATTAGCGTTAGACTTCCAACCGCTATCTTTTCTGACGCAAATTTTTCTTCTGTTTTTTCTTCGGCAGTTACTTACGAACTTTGTGGCGTGAATAATTAGTTTCATTTAAATTGTAGCCATCTTTTTCATTTTTAAAAAATATGTATAGTTTTTTTTTTTTTTAGATGAGTTATCAGTTTATCATTGCGAGGGTTAGTTGGTAGGTCCCGAGAAAAACTAAGAATACTCGCCAGAAAATCCTGGAGTGAGGGATAATGTTGGGAAATGCTGTAGGTATTTTGTTTTGAGGGATACCTAATTAATTGGGAACTCATAAAATAATAATAACTGGTGCCACACACAATAGCATTAGTCGTAGCACACAAAATAACAGTCGTAGCACACAAAATAACACCAGTCGTAACACACAAAATAACACCAGTCGTAACACACAAAATAACACCAGTCGTAACACACAAAATAACACCAGTCGTAACACAAAATAACATCAATCGTAACACACAAAACAGAGGCGAAAAGCCTCTAGCTTCGTCAAAGAGGTAAAAATAATTATTTAGGAAACAATTGTATAAATATCGCTTGTAATTTCGGGTCTGTCTGTAACACCCTCTTTCAGGGTCCAAACACCAGTACCGCCAGAATTCAGCCAATAATCCACGGCACCTGGCGAGTAGTGGAAACTGTTTGTGGAACAAAAGAACTCATTATGCAGTAACCGAGCCCTACAGAGCCGGAGAAAATTACCGACTTTTACCGATTACCGTTTTTTTTTTTTTTTTTTTTTTTTTTTTTTTTTTTTTTTTTTTTTTTTTTTTTGCCTTTTGAGGGCGTAAAAACAGTGATTCGGGAAAGATTTTTTTTTGTAGCTTTCCTATAGTTTTTGCTGATAAGTGGTTAGTGTGTGTGTGCTCATCTGTTTGTGATTGCAGGGGTCGATTCATAGCTCCTGGTACCGCCTCTTCGCTAATCGCTACTAGGTTCACTCTCTCCCTGCTGATCTTAAAGATATGTATGGATCCTGCCTCCACTACCTTACTCTCCAGATTGTTCTGCTTCCTGTGTGTGTGTGTATGTGTGTGTGTGTGTGTGTATGTGTGTGTGTGTGTGTGTACGTATTCATTACGTTTCATCTTCAGCCTTTGTCATACATGGGTTTATGTTTCTAGTTTTTGTAGTACACACTACCTCGTCTGCATTCTACAAGACTAATATTTTTTTTTTCAAAAACAAATATTCCAGTTCCTGTTTCTCCTTTCTTCCACACGAAGGCACTAGTATCCAAGGTAGTTCTTTAAAAATATATAAAGTAAAACAAATGACTGGAGCGGTGGGCGAGAGGTGGTCATTGTGGGCGTGGAATGGTCAATGTGGGCGTGGGATGGTCACTGTGGGCGTGGGATGGTCAGTGTGGGCGTGAGATGGTCAGTGTGGGCGTGGGTCACTCCTGTTCACCGCTGCACCTCAGTATTTATGTTGGTTGGTTGACTGAGATGAAAAGGAGGTCCATGAGTGGGATTCTGTCTGGGTGAATGACTGTAAGGAAACCTGGAGAGTATACGTAGAGGGGGTTTCAGGGATCAACGCTCCCGCAGCCCGGTCCTGTTTGAGTGCATTCCTGTGTTAGTGAATTCCTCTTTGGACGAATCACTGTTTTGGGTGAATTTCAATGTGGATGTAATCATATTTGGGCTTATTCCTATTCGAACGTCTTTGAGTGAATTCCTTCCTGGGGGTTTCAGGTGGGTGAATTCCCACGTGATCAGATTCCTCTCTGAGTGAATCCCTATTTACCTGACTTCCTACTTTAGCAGATTGATGTGTGAGTGCAGTCCTGTGCTTGTGAATCCCACAGAAACTGCATTCTTGAGTTATTAAACTGAAGGATGGTCGAAAGATTGACTGGACACGCAGCTTCACGGCTAGAGAGGTTGACTG
>NC_091348.1:18575329-18630329 GCF_038502225.1 Cherax quadricarinatus
TAAAAGCACCAACCACTCTAAAACTATATCCCCACCTGCTTTTAACATTTCTATCTTTATCCCATCAATCCCAGCTGCCTTACACCCTCTCTACCCACCGCCTAACGAACTTACCCCATAATCACAACTGGCTCTTCCTCACTCCTACTAGATGTTATTCCTCCTTGCCCTATACACGAAATCACAGCTTCCCTATCTTCATCAACATTTAACAGTTCCTCAAAATATTCCTCCATCTTCCTGATATCTCTAACTCTCAATTTAATATCTCTCCTCTCCTATTTTTAACTATCAGATCAGTTCGTTCCCTAGGCTTCCTCAACTTATTAATCTCCAAAACTTTTTCTTATTTTCAACAAAATTTGTTGATATCTCACCCACTCTCTCATTTGCTCTCTTTTTACAGTGCTTTGCCATTCTCTTATCCTCTCTTTTTCTATCCATATACTCCTCCCTCTTTTCATCACTTCTTTGTAAAAACCTCTTATATGCTAATGTTTTCTCTCTTACTATTTACTCTCTTTACATCATCATTCCACCAATTGCTCTTCTTCCCTCCTGCACCCACTTTCCTGTAGCCACAAACTTCTGCTGAACACTCTAACGCTTCATTCTTAAACCTACCCAATACATCTTCGACCCCATTAGCTATACTCTCACTAGTCCATCTATCCTCCAATAGTTGTTTATGTCTTATCCTAACTGCCTCCTCCTTTAGTTTATAAACCTTCACCTCTCTCTTACTTGCTGCTTCTATTTTCCTTGTATCCCATCTACCTTTTACTCTCACTGTAGCTATAACTAAAAGGTGATCTGATATATCTGTGGCCCCTCTATAAATATGTACATCTTGAAGTCTACCCAACAGTCTTTTATCTACTAATACGTAGTCCAACAAACTACTGTTATTATACCCTACATTATATCTTGTATAGTTATTTATCCTCTTTTTAATATATATATATATATATATATATATATATATATATATATATATATATATATATATATATATATATATATATATTATGTATGTATGTTATACAGAAATCGGCGACAGGTGATTGATTACACAAAATACTACGTAAGGAACGGAAGGTAATTTTTGGCGTCTCTGAATAATGAAGAATGTCTTCGTCATACCTCTGAAGAACACCCACATGCGTGAAGCATATAATGCAGTGTGATTATTAACTTGTTTGGCTGCTTGAGAGCATTTTTGAGCGTGTTAGATGGGAGTGAAAGCCAGTGATGTGCCGTGGGAGTGATAATGTGTCGGTATCCTTGAAAGAATTCTGAAAAGTAGGTTAGTTGGACTTGAGTTTTCCAGTCGGGGAAAATCAGTGTTTGTGTTTATTAAGTGGGTAGGACGTTGCAGTACGACGAGTCAACATTGGGCTATGATATTCTTATTTTAGAAAGTTAGCTGTGGGACGAATTATGATAGACGAGTTCTTTTTCCAGAAGTCATTCGGAAACAAGAAACGGGGGAAAATATTAAAAAAAAATGCAAAAGAAATATAAGGAAGACTAAGAAGAAAATAAATCTTAGAGCAACAACAGTACAGAAGCACAAACTATTTCTAGTGTCATAATAAATTTTTCACAACTCTCGACTTTTGACCAATCGTTTCAATGTTTTATCTTTCCCACTATTTTTATTCTCAATCACCCAACTCTATCTCTCTCTCTCTCTCTCTCTCTCTCTGAAAGATTTATAAAAATCGAATCCCACTTCTGATTTTTTGTTCTAATTTTTAACACGAGAATGGACACAAAGGTGTAACGGATGCAATATTCTCACCTTTGTATTTATTTTTTGGTACACACACACAAACACCCCCCGCACCACAGTTACAGTATTAGAACAGAAGTTGAAGGTTTGGTACACAAATGCAGATGGATTAACGAATAAACATGAGGAATGGCAAGAAAGAATCAATGAGAAGTCCCCAGACATCATAGCAGTTACAGAAACAAAACTCATGGAGACAATAACAGATGCAATCTTCCCACCAGGATACCAGATCATGAGGAAAGATAGAAGGGGCAGGGGGGGAGGTGGGGTTGCTCTGCTCGTAAAAAACAGATGGAAATTCGAGAAAATGGAAGGAATAGATGAGACGGGAGAAAGAGACTACATAGCAGGTACACTTCAGTCTGGGGAACACAAAGTGGTCATTGCAGTGATGTATAATCCACCACAGAACTGCAGGAGGCCAAGAGAGGAATATGAAGAGAGCAACAGAGCAATGGTGGACACACTTGCTGAGGTGGCAAGAAGAGCTCACTCCAGCAGAGCAAAGTTGCTGGTTATGGGGGATTTCAACCACTGGGAGATTGACTGGGAAAACCTGGAGCCACATGGGGGTCCCGAAACATGGAGAGCCAGGATGTTGGACGTGGTGCTGGAAAACCTCATGCACTAACATGTTAAGGACACTACCAGAGTGAGAGGGGAGGATGAACCAGCAAGATTGGACCTTGTGTTCACCCTGGGCAGCTCAGACATTGAGGACATCAAGTATGAGAGTCCCCTAGGAGCTAGCGACCACGTGGTTCTGTGCTTTGAATACATAGTAGAGCTGCAAGTGGAGAGAATAACAGGAGTAGAATGGGAAAAACCTGACTATAAAAGAGGGGACTACATAGGGTTGAAGAACTTCCTGCGGGAGGTCCAGTGGGACAGAGAACTGGCAGGAAAGCCAGTAAATGAAATGATGGAATATGTAGCAACAAAATGCAAGGAGGCAGTGGAAAGGTTCATTCCCAAGGGCAACAGTAACAACGGGAAGACCAGAACAAGCCCCTGGTTCACCCGACGGTGTAAGGAGGCAAAAACAAAGTGCAATAGAGAATGGAAAAAGTACAGAAGGCAGAGAACACACGAAAATAGGGAGATCAGTCGCAGAGCCAGGAATGAGTACGCACAGGTAAGGAGGGAGGCCCAGCGACAGTATGAAAATGACATAGCATCGAGAATCAAGACTGACCCGAAACTGTTGTATAGCCACATCAGGAGGAAGACAACAGTCAAAGACCAGGTGATCAGATTAAGGACAGAAGGTGGAGAACTCACAAGAAATGATCAGGAGGTATGTGAGGAGCTGAACAGGAGATTTAAGGAAGTTTTTACAGTAGAGACAGGAAGGGCTGTGGGAAGACAGAACAGAAGGGAACATCAAGAGGGAATATACCAACAAGTGTTGGATGACATACGAACAACTGAGGAGGAGGTGAAGAAGCTCTTAAGTGACCTTGACACCTCAAAGGCGATGGGACCGGACAACATCTCCCCATGGGTCCTTAGAGAAGGAGCAGAGATGCTGTGTGTGCCTCTAACCACAATCTTCAACACATCCCTTGAAACTGGGCAACTACCTGAGAAATGGAAGACAGCTAATGTAGTCCCCATATTTAAGAAAGGAAACAGAAACGAGGCACTAAACTACAGACCTGTGTCTCTGACATGTATTGTGTGCAAAGTCATGGAGAAGATTATCAGGAGGAGAGTGGTCGAACACCTGGAAAGGAACAAGATTATAAATGAAAACCAGCATGGGTTCATGGAAGGCAAATCTTGTATCACAAACCTCCTGGAGTTTTGTGACAAGGTAACAGAAGTAAGACACGAGAGAGAGGGTTGGGTAGATTGCGTTTTCCTAGACTGCAGGAAGGCCTTTGACACAGTTCCCCACAAGAGACTAGTGCAGAAGCTGGAGGATCAGGCACACGTAAAAGGAAGGGCACTGCAATGGATAAGGGAATACCTGACAGGGAGGCAGCAACGAGTCATGGTACGTGAAGAGGTATCACAGTGGGCGCCTGTTACGAGCGGGGTCCCACAGGGGTCAGTTCTAGGACCAGTGCTATTTTTGATATATGTGAACGACATGATGGAAGGAATAGACTCTGAAGTGTCCCTGTTCGCAGATGACGTGAAGTTGATGAGAAGAATTAAATCGGACGAGGATGAGGCAGGACTGCAAAGAGACCTGGAGAGGCTGGACATGTGGTCCAGTAACTGGCTTCTCGAATTCAATCCAGCCAAATGCAAAGTCATGAAGATTGGGGAGGGGCAAAGAAGACCGCAGACAGAGTATAGGCTAGGTGGACAAAGACTACAGACCTCACTCAGGGAGAAAGACCTTGGGGTGACCATAACACCGAGCACATCACCGGAGGCACACATCAACCAAATAACCGCTGCAGCATACGGGCGCCTGGCAAACCTGAGAATAGCGTTCCGATACCTTAATAAGGAATCGTTCAAGACACTGTACACTGTGTATGTTAGGCCCATACTGGAGTATGCAGCACCAGTCTGGAACCCACACCTGGTCAAGCACGTCAAGAAGTTAGAGAAAGTACAAAGGTTTGCAACAAGGCTAGTCCCAGAGCTCAAGGGAATGTCGTACGAGGAAAGGTTAAGGGAAATCGGACTGACGACACTGGAGGACGGAAGGGTCAGGGGAGACATGATAACGACATACAAGATACTGCGGGGAATAGACAAGGTGGACAGAGATAGGATGTTCCAGAGAGGGGACACAGGGACAAGGGGTCACAACTGGAAGCTGAAGACTCAGACGAGTCACAGGGACGTTAGGAAGTATTTCTTCAGTCATAGAGTTGTCAGGAAGTGGAATAGCCTAGCAAGTGAAGTAGTGGAGGCAGGAACCATACATAGTTTTAAGAAGAGGTATGACAAAGCTCAGGAAGCAGAGAGAGAGAGGATCCAGTAGCGATCAGTGAAGAGGCGGGGCCAGGAGCTGAGTCTCGACCCCTGCAACCACAATTAGGTGAGTACAATTAGGTGAGTACACACACACACATACACACACATACACACACACACACACACACATACACACACACACATAAAGAAGGTCCTTCTCGACAAGTTAAGATAAAAATCTTGTTGAGATTATTCGCTCATTAGCGAGGCAGTAGATGACACAACTCTTACCGTGTCAGGCTGGTCTTACACACACACACACACACACACACACACACACACACACACACACTCTCTCTCTCTCTCTCTAATGAAGGAGTTGCTTCACTATCCTTCACACACTGCTTTTCTGCTTTTAAATAATCATAGTAAAATAACTTCCTAATTTAGGTAAATTTAAACTGGCGGTACTTAAGAAAACAACTTTTACACACACACACATACACGCACACACACACACACACATACATATATGCACATACACATACACACACATATATATATATATATATATATATATATATATATATATATATATATATATATATATATTGATATTGTAACCATGAGCGAGTGTTATTTAATCAATAACAGCACTGCGACTAGCCTAGGATTCGAACCCATGTCGTTTTAGCCCGCCTCATGGTGAGCGAAAATCACATGACGCTGTAGACCACAGGACCACGTAATCCTACAAGAACCAAGCATCCAGCTGAGCTAGGTGTTTTACCCTGATCCGAGGACGTACGGTAGTGTGGGTAGCTCAAAGGCACCCACACTTCTCACATTATCAAGGAACTATGATAGTTCCTTAATAATGTGAGGAATCAGGAAAGCGCTTGGAATTTCACTTTTCCTTTCACAGTGGTTGTTCTGCATATTGTGCTATCATCTGTTTACATCTTGTATCACCTGTTTACATCTTGTATCACCTATTTACATCTTGTATCACCTATTTACATCTTGTATAAGCTTTTACTGGAATAAATTTTTGTCGTGGCCGCTTATAATTGCCTCAAAATATACTAAGGAATTTTATTCTCAACTCTAATCCTATTTAAACAGATTTCTGACTTTAAACAGTCTAATGTCATACTGAAGGCTGCTGCTGAATTCTAGTTCCAAGTGTATGAATGTTACCCACTCGTATTTTTACAAGTATTAGACCAGGATTTACTGGTTTACATTCATTAAATAATTCACAATACATGTATGAGCGACTGGGAACAATGTTGTCGTAGAGATTCGTGACGGCCTTTTGATTTGTGTGTGTGTGTGTGTGTGTGTGTGTGTGTGTGTGTGTGTGTGTGTGTGTGTGTTTGCCTTCCGAAACAAAGCGTTTTATTCTGATTAAACATGTAAAGGTTGGCAAAACGAGGACAAGCCAAGGAAGACTGATACATACATGCACACACACAAGCCTGCAAGCATGAACACACAAGGATTGTAATAATGTTGGTAGAATTACCGACAGTATGTAAAGTAAAAGGACACAAGTGTAACTAATGTGACATTTTTATTGTGGCAACGTTTCGCTCTCCAGGAGCTTTGTCACGCTTGACAAAGCTCCTGGAGAGCGAAACGTTGCCACAATAAAAATGTCGCATTAGTTGCACTTATGTCGTTTTACTTGACACACAAGAATACAACCATGCAAACAAACACGTTCATAAACCTGCACACAAAGGCATATTCAGCAAAGAAAGGTCTTCAGCAGGTGAATAACACCTGTTATAAGAAAGCCAAATGGGTAGTCATGGTATGGTGGTACAGGGGATGTTATCCACAACTCCTTGGCTGAACACCTGTTTAGCCTGCCCTACTTCCACTTGTGCCCCCCCCCTCACCTCTAACGTCAACTCCAGCTGCTACATCTCGCTTCAGCTCGTGTTTATCCGGTATATAAGAGATGCTTCTGCTGTACGTTTGAGGGACTGACCACCTCATATCAAGACCAAGGGACTGACAACCAAAAAAACAACTCTTTATTACTGTCTCCAGTGTTTTCTCAGACAACCAAACATGCAACATGTGTCCTTCTGCTCCCAAACAATTACGTGGTCAGTAGAACGTGTTTCAGTATTTAAACTCAAGGCAAATATTTCTTTTTAGTTTACCTTTTATTGCCAAAATGTTTCGTTTATTAGAACAGAGGTAAATATAATACTAGAGGAAACAGCAGGTGACGTGTACTCCAGTGGTGATGTGTACTTAGCTCTGTGAAGACCTGTTTGTGTGCTCTCTGTGAATCTGAACCAGGATGCCCTCTCTTGAGCAACTTTACCAGCAGCTGAGAGAAGAGCTCAGAGTTGCTAAGCTGGAGATACGGCTATTAACGGAGGAGAACAAGAGGATTCGTAGTAATCCTCCTGTTGTGAGTCCCCAGGTTAAGAGGGGAGCTTGGTCAGTGGCCTAGCAACATGGAACCAAGCTGAGGATCAAGAAAACGGTTGGAGAGGCAGAAACAACGAGAAACCAGAAGACTACCGTGGAAACTTCCAACCCATTCTCCGTGCTACCTGACGAATGTGAGTGTTCTACTGGGAATGCCACAACAAGCACCAAGGAAGCATTGGCAGACGTGAGTGAGACATCCCTAGAAACCCCAACGAAGACCATCGAGAACGTCTTGAATTCCACAAGTGGTGTAATGCAACCTGACGAATGTGAGTCGACTACTGGGACCATCACTACGGACGACGCCAAGGAAGGTAAAAACATTGTTGTTGTTGGGGATAGCCAGATTAGGTACATGGATAGGGCATTCTGCTTGAAGGATAGGAGTAGGAGGCAGAGTGTGTGTTTTCCTGGGGCTGGGATGAAGGATATTGTTAGCCGTCTGGATGACATCATGACAGGTAATGGGAGCAATCCTATTATCTGTCTCAGTGCTGGAGGCAACAATGTTGGCAGACGTAGGAGTGAGGACCTGATTAGCAGGTATAGGTCAGCAACAGAGATAATTAGGAGGAAGGGTGGGAAACCTGTCATATGTGGCATTTTGCCAAGGAGAGGAGTTGGAAATGAATGGTTGTCCAGAGCAATTGGTGTCAATTGCTGGCTGGACAAATACTGTAAGGAAAATGCGGTAACATTCATTGACAACTGGGACCTCTTCTATGGCAAAAATGACATGTATGCCAGGGATGGGGTTCACTTATCTAGGTGTGGGGTGGGAGCACTGGCCAACGCAGTGGAGGGAGCTGTTAGGTCTTTAAACTAGGAATAGTTAGTGGTATGGGTTTTGGCGGGAATACTGTGAAGTCGCAGAGTACTAGGAGAACTAGTAATAGGCAAAATGAGGTGGATATTGGAAAGCCAGTGGCACTAATTGACAAGGACAGTAATAGGTTTAGTGGAATAACAGAAAGGAGCAGGAAGGGTAAAGAGAGAGGAGGGTCTTTAAATATTTATTACACAAATAGTCGCAGTGCTAGGAATAAGATGGGCGAGTTGAGACTAGTTGCTAGTGCAGGTAACATTGATGTATTTGCCATTACTGAGACGTGGTTTAATTCAAAAAGTCGGGACATGCCTGCAGAATGTCACATTCAGGGTTTTAAATTGTTCCAAGTAGATAGAAGTGTCGGGAAGGGGGGTGGGGTGGCATTGTATGTCCGAGATCGCTTGAACTGTTGCATAAAAACGGGTATTAAGTCTGAAGTAACACATACAGAGTCTGTTTGGATAGAATTTTCAGAGGAGCATGAAAAATTAATTTTAGGTGTGATGTACCGTCCCCCAAATTTAGATAGGGACCAGGGGAGACTACTATGGGAGGAAATTGTTAGGGCCACAAGGCACGATAATGTAGTAATTTTAGGAGACTTTAACTTTAGTCATATTGATTGGAATTTCTTGACTGGGAATTTAGAATCATATGACTTCTTAGAAGTAGTTCAGGATTGTTTTTTGAAGCAGTTTGTGACAGAACCTACAAGGGGTAATAACCTGCTTGACTTAGTTCTGGCAAACAATGAATCCCTTGTTAATAATTTAGAAGTTTCAGAGGAACTGGGTGCTAGCGACCACAAATCAATTACATTTAGCATTGAATGGAAGTATGATAGTAGGGATAACTCAGTAACAGTCCCAGATTTTCGCTTAGCAGATTACGATGGGCTTAGAGAACACTTATCTGTTGACTGGGGTAACGAAGAGAGCTATCAATATGACAGTTTTCTGAACACTATACATGCTGCTCAAAGAACGTTTATCCCTTATAAAGAAATTAGATCAAATAGAAATGACCCAAAATGG
Organism: Cherax quadricarinatus; assembly: GCF_038502225.1. Classification (NCBI taxonomy): domain Eukaryota; kingdom Metazoa; phylum Arthropoda; class Malacostraca; order Decapoda; family Parastacidae; genus Cherax; species Cherax quadricarinatus. Next base: position 18,584,328 of record NC_091348.1, read on the forward strand.
ATGAATAATAGGCTGAAATATCTGCTAGGGCATAAGAAAGGAATTTATAGGCGTATCAAAAGAGGCGAGGGTCATCTTATGAATCAGTATATTGACATTAAGAGGGACATTAAAAAGGGGGATAAGAAAAGCTAAAAGGGACTATGAAATTAAAGTTGCTAGGGATTCTAAAACTAACCCAAAAAGTTTTTTCCAGGTATATAGAACAAAAGTCAGAGATAAGATAGGTCCCCTTAAAAATAACTATGGGCATCTTACTGATAAAGAGAATGAAATGTGCTCGATTTTAAATAAGTATTTTCTCTCGGTTTTTACACAGGAAGACATTAATAATATTACAGTAATTAATTTTTATAGTGGGCCAGAAGAAGATAAATTATGTAACATCACAGTCACTAGTGAAATGATTGTGAAGCAGATAGACCGACTGAAGCAAAATAAGTCACCGGGTCCTGATGAGGTTTTTTCAAGGGTTCTTAAGGAATGCAAAATGGAAGTCTGTGAATCATTAACTAATATTTTTAATTTATCTCTTCAAACAGGTGTAGTGTCTGATATGTGGAAGATGGCTAATGTAATTCCTATTTTTAAAACAGGGGACAAGTCGTTACCGTCAAATTACCGCCCAATAAACCTGACCTCAATTGTAGGCAAATTACTAGAGTCAATTATAGCTGAGATTATAAGAAGCCATCTCGATAAGCATAGCTTGATTAATGATACTCAGCATGGATTCACAAGAGGCCGGTCTTGTCTAACTAATTTATTAACTTTCTTCAGTAAAGCTTTTGAGGCTGTTGACCACGATAAAGAATTTGATATTATTTACTTAGATTTTAGTAAGGCATTTGATAGAGTTCCGCACCAAAGACTGTTGAAGAAAGTAGCAGCTCATGGCATTGGGGAAAGGGTGCTCTCGTGGATCGAATCACGGCTCACAGACAGGAAGAAGAGAGTGTCCATAAATGGGGTTAAATCCGAGTGGGGTTCAGTAACAAGTGGCGTTCCACAGGGATCAGTCTTGGGCCCGTTGTTGTTTATAATATATATCAATGATCTTGATGAAGGAATTACTAGTGATATGAGCAAATTCGCCGATGACACGAAGATAGGTAGGATAATTGATTCAAACGTAGATGTTAGGGAACTTCAGGAGGATTTAGACAAACTCTACTCTTGGTCAGAAAAGTGGCAGATGCAGTTCAATGTAGATAAATGCTAGGTTCTGAAGCTCGGGAGTGTGCATAACCCTAGCACTTATAAGTTAAATAATGTAGAACTTAGCCATACAGATTGCGAAAAGGACTTGGGGATTATGGTAAGCAGCAACCTTAAACCAAGACAGCAATGCCTAAGCGTGCGTAATAAGGCAAATAGATTACTGGGATTTATATCAAGAAGTGTAAGCAACAGAAGTCCAGAGGTCATACTGCAGCTTTATACATCATTAGTAAGGCCTCACCTAGATTATTCAGCTCAATTCTGGTCTCCATATTACAGAATGGACATAAATTCGTTAGAAAACATTCAGCGTAGGATGACTAAATTAATACATAGCATTAGAAATCTTCCTTATGAAGAAAGATTGAAGACTCTTAAGTTACATTCACTTGTTAGACGAAGAATGAGGGGAGACCTGATCGAAGTGTATAAGTGGAAGATAGGTATTAATAAAGGGGATATTAACAAGGTCTTGAGGATGTCTCTCCAAGAGAGAACGCGCAGTAATGGATTTAAATTAGATAAGTTTAGATTTAGAAAGGACAGGAAAGTATTGGTTTGGAAATAGGGTAGTTGATGAGTGGAACAGTCTACCTAGTTGGGTTATTGAGGCTAGGACTTTGGGTAGTTTCAAATTTAGGTTGGATAAGTACATGAGTGGGATGGGTTGGATTTGAGTGGGACTTGCACATCAGAGCTTGTTTCTTGGGTGGCATTGAAAATTGGGCTGGTCAAATGTTTGTTAGTGGGATGAATTGTAAAGGACCTGCCTAGTATGGGCCAACAGGCCTGCTGCAGTGTTCCTCCTTTCTTATGTTCTTATGTAATACTGAGGTGATTAGTTTATCAGCCTTGATTTGTAAGATCATTTTCATTCACTTGTCATGGATATATACGTACTCTCTTTCTCTCTCTCTCCCTCCCCCTCTCTCTCTCTCTCTATCTCTTTCTCTCTTTCTCTCTCTCCAAAGGATTTTGCAAGGTTAGGTTTAGGGTTCCTAACTTTATTTACAAGCTAAGAACTGTTATCTACATTCTCTCTCTCTCTCTCTCTCTCTCTCTCTCTCTCTCTCTCTCTCTCCATCTCTCTCCATCTCTCTCCATCTCTCTCCCTCTCTCTCCCTCTCTCCACCTCTCTCTTTATCTCTCTCTCTCTCTCTCTCTCTCTCTCTCTCTCTCTCTCTCTCTCTCTCTCTCTCTCTCTCTCTCTCTCTCCATCTCTCTCCCTCTCTCCACCTCTCTCTTTATCTTTCTCGTTACTTCTTCTATCTCTACATTTGGAATGGGGTCTAGCACTCTGGCTGCCAGCTTTACCACCCTCTATATTTACTCTCCTCTCATATCGGTTTTGTATTGGGTCGTTTGGCATGGCACACAGTAAATATATTAAGTGGTTATGTGTGTTATCTCTCTCCCCATATTTTTCTCTCTTTCTCTACCTCTGATTTCTTCTGATTTCACAAGTTTCTTTTTTTTTTTACTTTTCGTTTACTGATTTTAATTTTCCGAGTATGTGTGTATTTCAGCACTATGGACTGAATGACCCATACGGGTTTACAGACTCGAGTAATAATAATAATTATGATGATAATTTGTTACGTATATTTATAACTTTCAGCTGACGTTTAATATAAACTTGTAGGTTTTAACTGAAAATTATTGCTAATGTACGCTCTCTCTCTCTCCCTCTCACTCTCTCTCCCTCTCCCTCTCCCTCTCTCTCTTCCTCTCACTCTCTCTCTCTCTCTCTCTCTCTCTCTCTCTCTCTCTCTCTCTCTCTCTCTCTCTCTCTCTCTCTCTCTCTCTCTCTCTCTCTGGTTTTAGGTTGTGCTGAGTTTAAGGATTTTTAAATTAGTCCTTAAAAAATAAAGATCTTCCAACATGATATAAATTGAGCCGCTTCTTGCTTTCGGAATTAATATATTTAAGCTGTGGATTAAAGATTATTATTAGTATTATTATTATTATTATTTGGGGAAACTCTAAAATCCTTAAAAACAGAACCCTGGCAGTAGAAGGGAGGGCACCTCTGGCTCCTTGGATCACGAGCACCTTACCAGTATCAAGGCAGCCCCGTGCAACGTTCGTGAATTAGAAAAAATCATTGAACTTAAATTAGAGTTTCTTAGGTCGAGAAGCAGGAACTTTACTCAGTAACCTTCTCGAAAACATCACTTCATCTGAGATCACTTATTCCTAGGATGACTCGTGTCTGCAACATGTTCTTATAGCATGACATCAACGAAATAGTTGATCAAATGAAATTACTGGCTTACAGAGTGCTCCAACTTTATCCCATTCCTTATTTGTATATCGCATAACAATAAAAAGGTTTTGGAATGAGCTAATGTAGGTAACAGCTCTTTGCTTGTAAATAAAGTTAGGAACCTTAACCTAACCTTGTAAAACCCTGTGTAAGAGAGAGAGAAAAAGTGAGAGAGACAGAAAGGGAGATGAGAAACCTTGTAAAACCCTGTGTAAGAGAGAGAGAAAAAGTGAGAGAGACAGAGAGGGAGATGAGAAACCTTGTAAAACCCTGTGTAAGAGAGAGAGAAAAAAGTGAGAGAGACAGAAAGGGAGATGAGAAACCTTGTAAAACCCTGTGTAAGAGAGAGAGAAAAAGTGAGAGAGACAGAGAGCGAGATGAGAAACCTTGTAAAACCCTGTGTAAGAGAGAGAGAAAAAGTGAGAGAGACAGAGAGGGAGATGAGAAACCTTGTAAAACCCTGTGTAAGAGAGAGAGAAAAAGTGAGAGAGACAGAGAGGGAGATGAGAAACCTTGTAAAACCCTGTGTAAGAGAGAGAGAAAAAGTGAGAGAGACAGAGAGGGAGATGAGAAACCTTGTAAAACCCTGTGTAAGAGAGAGAGAAAAAGTGAGAGAGACAGAGAGGGAGATGAGAAACCTTGTAAAACCCTGTGTAAGAGAGAGAGAAAAAGTGAGAGAGACAGAGAGGGAGATGAGAAACCTTGTAAAACCCTGTGTAAGAGAGAGAGAAAAAGTGAGAGAGACAGAGAGGGAGATGAGAAACCTTGTAAAACCGTGTGTAAAATAGAAGTACAGTATAATATATGCTACCCATGGCTGAAACATTTCTGAAGGCAGATAGATGATGTGTAGAGAGAATAGAAGAGAGAGAGAGGCTAGGAATGAGGGAGGGTGAGGGTGGGTGGGAGTAAGGATGAGGGAGGTTGCGGGCAGGAGGGAGGGAAGAAGAGGTTCTTATTCTCCTGCTTAAGTTGCTCCGACTACCAGGGCCATTACTACAGGGATGGAGTGGAAGGAGAGGGGAGCATGAGAGAGAGAGAGAGAGAAAGAGAGGTAAATGGATGAATTGAGTAGGAGGAAGCGGGTGGTAAGTGTGAAGGGAGAGGGAGGGGAGGGAATTGTTTATATATATATATATATATATATATATATATATATATATATATATATATATATATATATATATATATATATATATATATATAATTTGTGTGTGTCTTTGTGTAAGAGAGAGAGAGAGAGAGAGAGAAAGAGAGCGAATGAGTGAGCATTTTGCATGTAGTGTGTTCAACAACCACTGGAAACATTAAGAATTAGTTCGACCAACTGGACACTGAAGACAGTTACCGCAAGCATGAATCTCCTCGTGTAATTGTAACACACACACACACACACACACACACTCACTCTCTCTCTCTCTCTCTCTCTCTCTCTCTCACACACACACACACACACACACACACACACACACACACACACACACACACACACACACTCAACACACAACACACAACACACACACACAACACACACACATACACACAACACACACACACACACACACACACACACACCACACACACACACACACACACCACACACACACACACACACCACACACACACACATATACACACATATACTCACACACCACACTCACACACACACACACACACACCACATACACACACACCCACATACACACACACATACACACACACCACACATACACACACATACACACACACACACACACACACACTTCACACCGGTGAAGAGGCGGGGCCAGGAGCTAGGACTCGACCCCTGCAACCACAAATAGGTGAGTACAAATAGGTGAGTACTCACACACACACACACACACCACACACACACACACACACACACACACACACACACACACACACACATATATATATATATATATATATATATATATATATATATATATATATATATATATATATATATTTATATATATACACATTAGTAGACATATACTTGCATTTATAAAGTAATGGATGGTGGGAGAATTAGAATATTTAGTCTCGAGGAGAAATCTCGACATTTTTCTCCCTCTACGGTCTTTTTATATATTTATCCGAGGCTGAGAGTCTCAACAGTTGCACTGGAGGTGGACTCCCAACTGCATATATATAATACAGAAGCCACCCCGCTACCAATCGAGCCATTCCATGTACCACACAGACTAGTCACCGATCTGTGAGCTTGAGGTTAGCAGAGGACTCGAACTGCGACCCAACTCACTATTTTTACAAAAAGCTTTTTATAAAAACAGCATAATTAAAAATCTACCTATAGAGTAATATATTTATAGAAAAGAAAGGAATATTTACCGAGTGATAATAGTCTTTCCTTTAAAGTTAGACAAACAAAACGTAATATTTAAAACGTTTTAGAGTTGACTCCCCCTAAGACAAAGGCTGCCAACAGGTGTATCCCACAAAAAAAAAGGTTCGAAAATATGCAATTTTCCCCTTAACGCTTAGGAGACAAAAGGGTCACCACCAATGGAAGCAGTCAACACTCTTAAATGAATCCAATTTTCCTCCTGCTTGACCGTGGTCACATTCTCCTAAGTTATGCAAATTAAATCTTGTCTTAGAAAAAAAAAGAATTTTTACTGTTTGATGGTGGTAGAGGTAATGGTAGTTGTCTGTTGTTATTGTTGGTGGTGGTAGCTGTCTGTTGTTGAAGACAGCTGTCTGGTGATATTGGTAGCTAGCTGTTGTTGTGTCAGTAGTGTTACTGTGTACTTGTGTAGTATACTTAGATAATCCCAGCTACTTTATAGGCTCCCTTCTAGCTGTGACGTCACGAGACCCCTCACATGTGAGTCTTAGGCCACAACGTTCATCCTCACTTCCACGCTAGGTATACTAGACTGGACAGGTAGGGCTGGGTTTCTCCTCAAGACAATTATACGTCTCCAAGACATCCAACGTGTGTATTTCTTACTCCAATATCTCCTCACCCCCCCCGTCCCAACGACAGTTGACGATAGTCGTCTGGTGTCTGTTATTGGTAGTAGCTGTAAGGTAATGTTAGTGGCTGTAGTGGTTGCTGTCTGACAGTGTGTTAGCCTTCTGGTGGTATCTGGTTGTAGGAGGAACATTAAGTGATTATTAATCACACAGCCTGAAAGCTGCTTATTACTTAAATCAGGTATTTTTATATTAGTCCTGTGATATCATAATATACAGAAGGACCACGGTGAAAAAATAGTGAAATTACAAGGGCTTTCGTGATTTCTCACATTATCAAAGAACTATGATAATGTGAGAAATCGCGAAAGCGCATGTAATTTCATTATTTTTTCACAGTGGTTGTTCATGCATATATATTTGTGTGTATATATATATATATATATATATATATATATATATATATATATATATATATATATATATATATATATATATATATATATGTTGAATTAGACACATGTGCAACTCTTGGGAATCTTTATTGAGGAAACGTTTCGCCACACAGTGGCTTCATCAGTCCATACAAAGGAGAAACTTGAAGAACAGGAGGAGAATGAGGTAATCAGTCCCTCAGCCTTGAGTCGATGTGGTCAGTCCATCAATCTTGAATAGAATACGGCATATGAGCGGAGAAGCAGCTTATAAACCGTAGACAGGTGAGGGGCAGCAGTCATAGGTGGTGTCACATTTACCCAATGTGGAAGTAGGTCGTGCCCAAGGGTTAGGCAAGTGAAGAATTCCCAAGTATATTAAGATCCAAAGAAGTTGCAGTGTCTGACAGGATATGCCGTATTCTATTTAAGATTGATGGACTGACCACATCGACTCATGACTGAGGGACTGATTACCTCATTCTCCTCCTGTTCTTCAAGGTTCTCCTTTGTATGGACTGATGAAGCCACTGTGTGGCGAAACGTTTCCTCAGTAAAGATACCCAAGAGTTGCACATGTGTCTAATTCAACAACATGTCGGTTCTCTGAACCATTCATCTACTATATATATATATATATATATATATATATATATATATATATATATATATATATATATATATATATATATATATATATATATATATATATATATATATATATATATAATGTTGTGCCGAATAGGCAGAACTTGCGATCTTGGCTTAAATAGCAACGCTCATCTTGCCATACAGGACAAGTGAAAATTTGTGTATGCAATAATTTCGCCAAAATCATTCTGAACCTAACGAAAAAAAAATATTTCATTGGGTTTGTTTAATGTTAAATTGTTGTAAACAAATCTAAAATACATTTAGTTGGGTTAGCCTAAAATAAATTGCTCTTATTATAATAAGGTTAGGTAAGTTTTCTAAGATTCTTTTGGTGCAAAATTATAAATTTTTACATTAACATGAATGAAAAAAATATATCTTGAAACGTATAAGAGAAAATTTCAGAAAGGAATTAATTTTAAATGAATTCTTGCTAATTGACCAGTTTTACATATTCGGCACGACATTATATATATATATATACATATATATATATATATATATATATATATATATATATATATATATATATATATATATATATATATATATATATATATATATATATATAAGCAAAATAGTTGAGAAGGCTAGTTCCCTTTCATTGTGTGAAGCACTAAACCCGTGAGGGTCATTCTGTGCAAGAAACGATGGAGACTCGATCCTCCAAACGCTAAGTTAACACTAACACACTAACCTGGTGGTAATTATTAGCAGATCCACTTAAAAATCACATGAAAACGCCCGTATAACATGCGTTCACACGTTGGCATGAGTCATGTTCACGTTTTATTGTTCTCTTGCATGTTAGTGTTCGTGTGTGCGTCACTCGTCTTCTGTAACACGATTAGGTTAGTACACGCGCGCACGCACGCACGCACGCACGCACGCACGCACGCACGCACGTACGCACGCACGCGCACACACACACACACACACACACACACACACACACACACACACACACACACACACACACACACACACACACACACACACACACACACACACACAGTTTCGTTAAAAAAATCTATATTAGCTTTAACAAAATTCTATAATCAATTCATTAGGCTCAAAATTCCTTGATAAAGCTTGAGGGAATTGCCCGACCCAATGCCTGGGAAAAAGGGAAGGGTAAAAATGCTCTTGTTGACATTTTGACATATACTCTAATGGACGCTAATGGATAGGGCCAAAGTCTCTTATGTTGTCAATTCTGTTTACTAATCCACAGCAAAAATCGAATGTGTTTGTATGTGTGTGTGTGTGTGTGTGTGTGTGTGTGTGTGTGTGTGTGTGCGTGTGTGTGTGTGTGTGTGTGTGTGTGTGTGTGTGTGTGTATATGTGTGTACTCACCTAATTGTACTCACCTAATTGTGGTTGCAGGGGTCGAGAATCAGCTCCTGGCCCCGCCTCTTCACTGATCGCTACTAGGTCCTCTCCCTCTCTGCTTCCTGAGCTTTGTCATACCTCTTCATAAAACTATGTATGGCTCCTGCCTCCACTACTGCACTTGCTAGGCTATTCCACTTCCTGTCGACTCTATGACTGAGAAAATACTTCCTAACGTCCCTGTGACTAGTCTGAGTCTTCAGCTTCCAGTTGTGACCCCTTGTTTCTGTGTCCCCTCTCTGGAACATCTATCTCTGTCCACCTTGTCTATTCCCCACAGCATCTTGTATGTCGTTATCATGTCTCCCCTGACGCTTCTGTCCTCCAGTGTCGTCAGTCCGATTTCCCTGAACCTTTCCTCGTACGACATTCCCCTGAGCTCTGGGACTAGCCATGTTGCAAACCTTTGCACATTCTCTAACTTCTTGAAGTGCTTGACCAGGTGTGGGTTCCAGACTGGTGCTGCATACTCCAGTATGGGCCTAACATACACAGTGTACAGTGTCTTGAACGATTCCTTATTAAGGTATCGGAACGCTATTCTCAGGTTTGCCAGGCGCCCGTATGCTGCAGCAGTTATTTGGTTGATGTGTGCCTCCGGTGACGTGCTCGGTGTGATGGTCACCTCAAGGTCTTTCTCCCTGAGTGAGGTCTGTAGTATTTGTCCACCTAGCCTATACTCTGCGGTCTTCTTTGCCCCTCCCCAATCTTCATGACTTTGCATTTGGCAGGGTTGAATTCGAGAAGCCAGTTTCTGGACCACATGTCCAGCCTGTCCAGGTCTGCAGTCCTGCCTCATCCTCATCCGGTTTAATTCTTCTCATCAGCTTCACATCATCTGCAAATAGGGACACTTCAGAGTCTATTCCTTCCATCATGTCGTTCACATATATCAAAAATAGCACTGGTCCTAGAACTGACCCCGGTGGGACCCCGCTCGTCACAGGCGCCCACTGTGATACCTCTTCACGTACCATGACTCGTTGTTGCCTCCCTGTCAGGTATTCCCTGATCCATTGCAGTGCCCTTCCTGTTATACGTGCCTGATCCTCCAGCTTCTGCACTAATCTCTTCTGGGGAACTGTGTCAAAGGCCTTCCTGTATTCTAGAAAAATGCAATCAACCCAACCCTCTCGTGTCTTCTGTTACCTTGTCATAAAACTCCATAAGGTTTGTGACACAGGATTTGCCTTCCATGAACCCATGCTGGTTTTCATTTATAATCTTGTTCTGTTCCAGGTGTTCGACCACTCTCCTCCTGATAATCATCTCCATGACTTTGCACACAATACATGTCAGAGACACAGGTCTGTAGTTTAGTGCCTCATTTCTGTTTCCTTTCTTAAATATGGGGACTACATTTGCTGTCTTCCATTTCTCAGGTAGTTGCCCAGTTTCAAGGGATGTGTTGAAGATTGTGGTTAGGGGCACTCACAGCATCTCTGCTCCTTCTCTAAGGACCCACGGGGAGATGTCCAGTTCCATCGCCTTTGAGGTATCAAGGTCACTTAGCAGCTTCTGCACCTCCTCCTCGGTTGTTTGTATGTCATCCAACACTTGTTGGTATATTCCCTCTTGATGTTCCCTTCTGTGCTTTCTTCCCAGAGCCCTTCCTGTCTCTACTGTAAAAACTTCCTTAAATCTCCTGTTTAGCTCCTCACATACCTCCTGATCATTTCTTGTGAGTACTCCACCTTCTGTCCTCAGTCTGATCACCTGGTCTTTGACTGTTGTCTTCCTCCTGATGTGGCTATACAACAGTTTTGGGTCAGTCTTGATTTTCGATGCTATGTTATTTTCATACTGTCGCTGGGCCTCCCTCCTTACCTGTGCATACTCGTTCCTGGCTCTGCGACTAATCTCACTATTTTCATGCTTTTTCTGCCTTCTGTACTTTTTCCATTCTCTGTTGCACTTTGTTTTTGCCTCCGTACACCGTCGGGTAAACCAGGGGATCGTTCTGGTCTTCCCATTGTTTCTGTTGCCCTTGGGAATAAACCTTTCCACTGCCTCCTTGCATTTTGTTGTTACATATTCCTTCTCATTTACTGGCTTTCCTGCCAGTTCTCTGTCCCACGGAACCTCCTGCAGGAAGTTCCTCAACCCTATGTAGTCCCCTCTTTTATAGTCTGACTTTTCCCATTCAACTCCTGTTACTCTCTCCACTCGCAACTCTACTATGTATTCAAAGCACAGAACCACATGGTCACTAGCTCCTAGGGGGCTCTCATAAGTGATGTCCTCAATGTCTGAACTGCCCAGGGTGAACACAAGGTCCAATCTTGCTGGTTCATACGCCCCTCTCACTTGTAGTGTCCTTAACATGTTGGTGCATGAGGTTTTCCAGCACCACATCCAACATCTTGGCTCTCCATGTTTTGGGACCCCCATGTGGCTCCAGGTTTTCCCAGTCAATGTCCCTGTGATTGAAATCCCCCATAACCAGCAACTTTGCTCTGCTGGAGTGAGCTCTTCTTGCCACCTCAGCAAGTGTGTCCACCATTGCTCTGTTGCTCTCTTCATATTCCTCTCTTGGCCTCCTGCAGTTCTGTGGTGGATTATACATCACTGCAATGACCCCCTTGTGCTCCCTAGACTTAAGTGTACCTACTATGTAGTCCCTTTCTCCTGTCTTGTCTATGCCTCCCATTTTCTCGAATTTCTATCGTTTTTTTACGAGCAGAGCAACCCCTCCTCCCCCTCTGCCCCTTCTGTCTTTCCTCATGATCTGGTAGCCTGGTGGGAAGATTGCATCTGTTATTGTCTCCGTGAGTTTTGTTTCTATAACTGCTATGATGTCTGGGGACTTCTCATTGATTCTTTCTTGCCATTCCTCATATTTATTCGTTAATCCATCTGCATTTGTTTACCAAACCTTCAACTTCTGTTCTAATACTGTAACTGTGGTCCTGGGGGAATACTGGGGTTGAGAGAGCAGGAGCCCTGGTGGGGGCCTGTGGGGGGTTGCAGTGGAGGTGGAGGAAGAGCTCCCATAGGGGATTGCTGTAGGGGTAGGGTTTGTGGTGCGGGGGGTGGGAACAGAGGGATCGGTGTGTGATGGTTGGTTTGGATTGTTCAGTTGCCTTGGGGGTGTCGTGGCTGGAGTCCTTCTGCAGGTGTTTCTGGGGGGTGTTCTTGTCCTTCCACCTGTTCCTGGGTTATTCTGCTCTCCTTTTTCATTTCCTCCCATTCCTCCTTTCGTTTTTGTACTCTCTCCTTCAGTATCATCCTTTCCTCCTGTGTTCTGTCTCGATCGAGGTACACACTCATGAACTCCTGTTTGCCTCTCAGCCATGCTTTCTCCTGCAGGATCATGGTTCGAGTTGATTCTACCTTGAAAATTACTTTGAGAGGCCGATTCCTTTTCTTTGTGAACCATCCGATTCTCCGAGAATTTGCCACCTGGGTCATGTCTCTCTCGCCTATCACCTTCATGATACCTTCAATCGCTTTTTTCTCCTCCTGCTTTCTTTCATCATAAGTTTGCCCTTCAGCTTCATCTAGCCCATAGACAAAAACTGATCTCTCCCTTTCCACCTCCCACTGTGACTCCCATTGCATCCTCTGAGGTGTTTTAGTTCCTTCCCATGGAGTGTTCCTTCAGTCCCTTCCCTAGCTGTGGCCCCTATGCTCATTGGTTTGTCCTTCCTGCTCACCTGTTCCTGGCTTGCACAAGTGTCTGGTAAGGTCCCTGCAAATGTCCTAGCTACTTCAATGTCTTCCAACTTCTCATTCTGTCCTAGTGTGCTCCCTGTCTTTGTTTTGGCCCCATGTGGGTTTGACAGGATCTCTGCATACAGTTTAGCTTACATGTTCCATTCAGACCCTTTGTCTGTCTGATATAAACATTGCTGATGCTACTTCTGTATTATCTTAGTCTCTGGGCTGTTTCAGATTTCTCAGCTCCTCTTCTAATCTTTGTATCTTGGCTTCTGCTACTGTGGCATGTTGCTCCCACCTTCTGCATTCTGCTAACTTCTCCATCTTCCTTGCAAGCTCATCTAGCCTCCTTCTCCAGTCTTCCTTTTTTTGAGCTCTGCCTCCCAGTCCTCCCCCCCAGATTCATCTATCTGGCCTTTTGTTCTCATCCTAGTTCTAGGTTGCCCCATTGCACCACAGAAGGAAGGGGGAGAGATGGTTAGGGGGAGGGGAATAGATGGTTAGGGGGAGTGGGGATGGATGGTTATGGGGGAGGATGGTTATTAGAGGGAGAGAGGTGGTTGGGGGAGGGAGTTAGATGGTTTGTGGGAGGGGTTAGATGGTTTGGGGGAGGGGTAGGTGGCTAGGGGGAGGGGGAGAGGTGGTTAGGGGAAGGGGGAGTACGTGTTTGTGTCAAGTGTAAATGTGCTTGTGTATGTGTGTGTGCATATGTGGGAGAGAGAGGGATTTGATTAAGGGGGGAGGGGGAGAGAAGGATGAGTGACCCTTAGAAGTGGGGGAGGTGTGTGTGTGTGTGTGATGGGATTAGAAGGGGAGGGGAGGGTAAAGTAGGCTGAGGGTAGAGTGACTGCTTGATAACGGGGTCCTCACGGGTGTGTGTGTGTGTGTGTGTGTGTGTGTGTGTGTGTGTGTGTGTGTGTGTGTGTGTGTGTGTGTGTGTGTGTGTGTGTGTGTGTGTACTCGCCTAGTAAGGGTGTGTGTGTGTGTATTTGCCTAGTAGAGATGTGTGTATGTGTGTATATGTGTGCGTATGTGTGTGTGTTCATGTGTTTGGCAGAAATTGGTACTAGGGTCTAAAGCTTCTATAAGTGTCTACCCTTGTGTGTGTGTGTGTGTATGTGTGTGATGGAGAGATGGTTAGGGGGGTAGGGGAGGGGTTGTTGTGGTTGAAAGATCTGTTATGCCTCTCTGTCGTGTAGGCTCATATTTAGTCCCAGTTGTCTTTCCTAGTAATGCTACTCTCTCCACATATTGCCCTTTCTGGATTTAAGTATCAGTTACTGCTGGTTATTATCCTATTCCTTGCTCACATTGAGAGAGGACTTCCTAGCTTCCTAAGTATTCATACTGCTAATAACTACCGGTAGTAATACTACGTTACCCCTACGTTACCCCTTGCTATTCTGCTCTACACCTCACACTCTCGTCAACACTATCTTCACCTTATCTATGCTATTTCTACCCTAATTCTGGTAATAGCTTGCAGGAGTGAGTGATCAGTATCTAACAGTGATGCAGAGACCAGAATCTGACAACTTGCAACCACAATAGGTGAGTAATGCTTGCACTGGCATCGGTGCGGTGACAGGTTGCCAGATGATGATGACATAGTCGTCGTACATAGGCCTTCTATCACTATTTTGGAGATCCTTCACCCATGATGTTTATAACCATATATGCTCATACATCCCGCATTCCTCACATGATTTCACTTTTCACTTATGATAGTATACACTTCACATTATATACACTTCACTTTATTTGAATATGGGATGCCACTTGTTCTGACGTCACTGCTTCAGCAGGCCTAATCTGCCACTTTCCCTTATATGTTTTATTTTTTCTATCTCCTTTTGCTTATTAACGTTTTCCCTCTCACTGTATGGTGCCCCACATTTCACTTGTTATCCAAACGCTGGTAATTCTTTAACACCCGCTTCCACACTCACTTTGGTCTTAGTATATTTGAATCTGTGTGGCAACAGGTGCATACTAGCCACTTACGGTTTGGCACTTTGAAATATTAATGATTTCAGACTTCCTCTCGACTTTTTTTTAACTAATAACTTTAGTTATCACTCGTAGGATTGTTCACAGACGTTGTCACTACCACTGATTACTGCTAGCAGTTACTGCACTCCTTAAAAACACTAAGGTTCTCGGAGCCTTGTCACCCACGTCTGCACCCACTGTGTGTGTGTGTGTGTGTGTGTGTGTGTGTGTGTGTGTGTGTGTGTGTGTGTGTGTGTACTCACCTAATTTACTCACGTAAATAACAAAAAGGCACAATACCGTGACTGGAACGATACACAAATAACCCGCACATAAAAGACAGAAGCCTACGACGACGTTTCGGTCCGACTTGGACCATTGACAAAGTCACACTAACAGAGGAGGAGCAGGACGGCTATATATAGGCAGGAAGAGGTGGAGGTAGTAGTAGTGGTAGTAGTAGTAGTAGTACAAGAATTGTATATAATACCGACAGGATGAAATGACACATGCACAACACCCGGGCATCCCCACCGTAGACGCTTCGCCATCCAGCCAGCCACTGGATGGCGAAACGTCCACAACAAAGACAACCAGACGCCGCACATGTGTCTAATTTCATCAGTAGATGTAGTAGAAGAAGAGGAGGTAGTAGTAGTGGTAGTGGTAGAAGTGGGAAATAAGGAAGACGAGCCAGTCAAATACAAAGGAAGGGGAGCACTGCAAGAGAGCTAGAAACCCACAGAGGGAGAGCAAGCGCACCGAGGTGCGTGAAAGGGGAAGTGGTGAAATAAAATAAAGAAGGAACAGAAACACGAGACAGGAGAGAGAAAGACAACCCTGAGGAGAAAAGGAGAGAGGAAAGGGGAAGAGGAAGGAGAAAAAGAAGAAGAAGAAGAAAAAATGAGGATTCAGGTTAAGTCACGTAATTTTGGTTGCAGGGGTCGAGTTATGGCTCCTGGCCCCACCTCTTCACTGGTCGCTACTAGGTCCACAATCCCTGCTCCTTGAGCTTTATCATACCTCTTCTTAGGGTGTATGTATGTATGTGTGTGTGTGTGTGTGTGTGTGTGTGTAAGAGAGAGAGAGAGAGAGAGAGCAAATCACACATTTTAGATTAGAAACCTTAGATGACGTTTCGGTCCTTTTCTGACCATTACCAGGATAACTTGATATAGTTCCCTGGCAGAAGTATGGGTTATTTACGTGTTATTTCAACCACGATACTTGTACACTTATTCTTCTGCGTTCAACTAATTGTACTCCACTAATTTGTACTCAACTAATTGTAATTTTGAGAGTTGAGCTCCGACTCTTGGGCATTGCCCTTCTTATCTGCTACGGTTTACTCTTGGTCCTGTTATGCTGTGTTATATATAACATGCACAATTTGAAACTAACTCACAGAAACTGACCAACGAAATCAGAAACGATTTTTGCTTATCATCTGCGGTAAAAAAAAGAAGGTTCAGTAAAGATAATAATAAATAATTGAGGTGCTGTGGATGCCTTGCAATTAAGTGAATCGCTTAATTCCATTCTGATGATCTTGAAGGCGAGAAAAAGGTGAAGATAAGGATAGAGAAATGAAGAGGTTTTGCGATTTTTGTATTGACTGTGATCAGTGCTGTGTTTACGGTGATCAGTGCTGTGTTTACGGTGATCAGCGCTGTGTTTACGGTGATCAGTGGTGTGTTTATGGTGATCAGTACTGTGTTTACGGTGATCAGTGCTGTGTTTACGATGATCAGTGCTGTTTACGGTGATCAATGCTGCGTTTACGATAATCAACGCTACGTTCAAGGTGATCAACGAGGAAGGTATCAAGAGCCCTGTTCCGGAGTAAGCTTGTAGACCTAGCTGTTGGGGATGGTCAAACTAGTTTTTTTTTTTTTTATTTTTTTTTTTTTTTGAGAGAGAGATCAATTTTAAGAGCTTCATGATAATGTTACAAACATGAGTAACATTCAGGGCTCCTCATAAAGACATACAAAACGCTCTTCCTCACACAAGGGACCCTTTCTCGAGTTTGCGACTCCAGTGTGGAACCCCTTCACCTGGTTTTAAGTAAAGTGACACTGAGAAAGCGCGAGTGAGAGCAACAGAACTGGTGCCTCTGTTGAATGGAATGAACTACAGAGAATGCACTGGAGTAGCGACCTGCTATATTTTACAGGACAACGATGGATGCACCAAAAAGCGGACATTTTTTGGAACGACCTCCTCCGTCAAAATAAATAGAATTGAAAGTTCAACTCTAAGGAATTGCAGACGCACAGACATGAGGGGGACATGATAACAACATATAAAATACTGAGAAGATTGATAGGATGGGTAGGAACAAAATGTTTCAGAGATGGGACACAACAACGAGGAGTTACAGCTTGAAGTTGAACACTCACATGAGTCACAGCGATGTTAGGAAGTATTTCTTCAGTCGCAGAGTTGTCAGGAAGTAGAACAATCTGGAGAGTGATGTAGTGGGGCAGGATCCATACAAAACTTGAAGAGGCTCGATAAAGCTCATGGTGAAGAGTGAAGCTAGTAGCGAACAGGGAAGACACGGAATCAGGAGCTATGAATCGACCCCTGCAAATGGGTGAGTACATACACATACACACATCAGAGCAGTTAAATTAAAAGAAATTATATTTCTACTCACCGTTCTTTTGAACACCAAAAATTAACATGGTACTGAAGGGCCAACTCACCAACCTGGTCATCTTCCTTCCCTCACCCCCAACCACCACATCCTGTCTGGTCACCTCTCTCCCTACCACTGTGTCCCCTCTGGTCGCCTTCCCTCTCCTCCTACCACTGTGTCCCCTCTGGTCGCCTTCCCTCACCCCCACCCACCACATCCTGTCTGGTCACCTCTCTCCCTACCACTGTGTCCCCTCTGGTCGCCTTCCCTCTCCTCCTACCACTGTGTCCCTTCTGGTCGACTTCCCTCACCCCCAACCACCACATCCTGTCTGGTCACCTCTCTCCCTACCACTGTGTCCCCTCTGGTCGCCTTCCCTCTCCTTCTACCACTGTGTCCCCACTGGTCGCCTTCCCTCACCTCCTACCACTGTGTCCCCTCTGGTCGCCTTCCCTCACCCCCAACCA
Organism: Cherax quadricarinatus; assembly: GCF_038502225.1. Classification (NCBI taxonomy): domain Eukaryota; kingdom Metazoa; phylum Arthropoda; class Malacostraca; order Decapoda; family Parastacidae; genus Cherax; species Cherax quadricarinatus. The sequence continues at coordinate 18,602,004 of NC_091348.1, forward strand.
CCACATCCTGTCTGGTCACCTCTCTCCCTACCACTGTGTCCCCTCTGGTCGCCTTCCCTCTCCTTCTACCACTGTGTCCCCTTTGGTCGCCTTACCTCTCCTCCTACCACTGTGTCCCCTCTGGTCGCCTTCCCTCACCCCCAACCACCACATCCTGTCTGGTCACCTCTCTCCCTACCACTGTGTCCCCTCTGGTCGCCTTCCCTCTCCTCCTACCACTGTGTCCCCTCTGATCGCCTTCCCTCACCCCCACCCACCACATCCTGTCTGGTCACCTCTCTCCCTACCACTGTGTCCCCTCTGGTCGCCTTCCCTCTCCTCCTACCACTGTGTCCCCTCTGGTCGCCTTCCCTCACCCCCACCCACCACATCCTGTCTGGTCACCTCTCTCCCTACCACTGTGTCCCCTCTGGTCGCCTTCCCTCTCCTCCTACCACTGTGTCCCCTCTGGTCGCCTTCCCTCACCCCCACCCACCACATCCTGTCTGGTCACCTCTCTCCCTACCACTGTGTCCTCTTTGGTCGCCTTCCCTCTCCTTCTACCACTGTGTCCCTTCTGGTCGCCTTCCCTCACCCCCAACCACCACATCCTGTCTGGCCACCTCTCTCCCTACCACTGTGTCCCCTCTGGTCTCCTTCCCTCTCCCTCTACCACTGTGTCCCCTCTGTCTCCTTCCCTCTCCCCCAACCTCCACATCCCCACTTCTATTAACAACCTTCTCCTCCCCCCCAAACAGCTATTATTAAACTGCTTTTATAATCAGCCTGTGAAAATAAGATTCCAAAATTGGTGGAAATATATGTGGTTCTATATACTCTGCTCCACCGTGTGAATTTCCTTCCCGGGATTAAATTCTATGTCCCGTTTATCTTCAATTTATTCAACTCGTATACTTATGCCTCGCGACAATCTTGGGGAACGAAATTCTTGCGGAGATTTTCTTTGTTAACCTGATTATTGTAGTGAATATTTTAGGAACTTCATAAATACGAATTCACGCTTGTATAACCAAATACGTGTATGTAATTATGTAAACATATATATATATATATATATATATATATATGTATATATATATGTATATATATATATATATATATATATATATATATATATATTATATATAATGTATGTATATGTATATATATATATATATATATATATATATATATATATATATATATATATATATATATATATGTTTATGAATAAACACAGGGTTGGACGAAGGGTTCGAACTGTGGTCCATAAATTGACTGTCCGAAACTGTACTGTATTCTGTTTAGAAAAAGATTAGTATATTTAGATGAGTGTGTAGAGGCCATTTTGCCACTAATAATCACGAAATGATATACCTTACCTTACTGTATTATTTTGCTCTTAATGTTCTTGAGGGGCTCCTGGTCCAGGGAACTGGATTTGACTTGCCCTTCGGCTTTACACTTTTCTCTGATTAAAATATAGCAGTATTTCTGCTACTGCTTCTAATACCAACCTTTCCATTACCGCTGCTTCTTTTTCTTCCTCTCTTGGTCCCGTCCCTGTCTCCCTCTCCTGTATATACTGGCTCCCTCACTCGTATGATAGGACCAGTAAGCCAGCGGAATACATCAATCAGATGACCAAAAGGCCTAACCACGGGTCATCATATAACTAAGACCCGCGTCAGGAAGCGCTTGTCCTGTTTCCTGACGAATCTACCTAACCTATCTTGTGTGTTTGTGTGACTTTGTAAATGGTGTGAGTCGGTTCGAAACGTCGTCGTAAGCTTTTCTCTCCTAGGTGCGGGTTGTTTGTGTTAAATTTGACAATTGTGAAAGGGGTATCGATCTTCAATAGCTAATGCATCGTATGAAATAGATTGCTTGATGCCTTAGGCTATGAAGGCACATATTTTTTGTGCAATATCTGGAAAATGCATCTCCTAATCAACTTGAAACTTTTAATGCCGATGAGGTTTTATTTTCTCAGAGGAACCTATTTCTTGATATTAGTCTGTGTAAATAATCATGTATCTCTCTTAATAATCAAATCAGCTTCTGGGGAATAGTTGGATAATGTCCCTTGTAATCAGAAATATATCACGGTGTTTGACTCTTTTTGTTGTTGTCGTAAGTTGAATCAACTTAATATTCTTTTACGTTGCTATATTCATCTGTGTGTTCTTAGGAATATCGTTAAATAATGTGTTGTGTTTTTGTTACTTAGGATATTGGTATTCTTGGTCTCTTTCAAAGGCTTGAATTATGTGGGTGAGTAATGTTTTAATTTACAATTTTTGTTGAAGAAATGAGTCGTGGTGAGGAGAGTCAGAGTGAAGGCAGTCATAGTGAAGCCATTCATGATGAAGGCAGTCATAGTGAAGGTAGTCATGGTGAAGGTAGTCATGGAGAAGGTAGCCATGGTGAAGGCAGTCATGGTGAAGGCAGTCATGGTGAAAGCTGTAATAGTGAAGGCAGTCATAGTGAAGCCAGTCATGATGAAGGCAGTCATAGTGAAGGCAGTCATGATGAAGGCAATCATAGTGAAGGAAGTCATAGTGAAGGAAGTCATAGTGAAGGAAGTCATAGTGAAGGAAGTCATAGTGAAGGAAGTCATAGTGAAGGAAGTCATAGTGAAGGAAGTCATAGTGAAGGGAGTCATAGTGAAGGCAGTCATAGTGAAGGCAGTCATGATGAAGGCAATCATAGTGAAGGCAATCATAGTGAAGGCAATCATAGTGAAGGAGCCCCATGGGCTCCACACCTTGTCAAACAAGTCATCAAATTAGAGAAAGTGTAAAGGTTTACAACAAGACTAGTCCCAGAGCTAAGGGGTATGTCCTACGAGGAGAGGTTAAGGGAACTCAACCTGACATGACTGGAAAACATGAGAGATAGGGAGAACATGATAATATATAAAATACTGAGAGGAATCGACAAGATTGGGAAGCTTTAAGAAGAGATTGGACAAATATATGAGTGGGAGGGGCTGAGTTTGATTAGTGTCATTGGGTACGGGAGTTAATTCTTGGGTAGCTTTGGGTAGAGGTCGTTTTGATAAGGACCTGCCTTGTATGGGCCAGTAGGCCTTCTGCAGTGTTCCTCCATTCTTATGTTCTTATGTTCTTAAGTCATAGTGAAGGGAGTCATAGTGAAGGGAGTCATGGTGAAGGGAGTCATGGTGAAGGGAGTCATGGTGAAGGCAGTCATGGTGAAGGCAGTCATGGTGAAGGCAGTCATAGTGAAGGCAGTCTTAGTGAAGGCAGTCATGGTGAAGGCAGTCATGGTGAAGGCAGTCATGGTGAAGGCAGTCATGGTGAAGGCAGTCATAGTGAAGGCAATCATAGTGAAGGCAGCCATGGTGAAAGCAGTCATGGTGAAGGCAGCCATGGTGAAGGCAGTCATGGTGAAGGCAGTCATGGTGAAGGCAGTCTTAGCGAAGACAGTCATGGTGAAGGCAGTCATGGTGAAGGCAGTCATGGTGAAGGCAGTCATGGTGAAGGCAGTCATAGTGAAGGCAGTCATAGTGAAGGCAGTCATAGTGAAAGGCAGTCATAGTGAAAGGCAGTCATGGCGAAAGCAGTCTTGGTGAAGGCAGTCATGGTGAAGGCAGTCATGATGAAGGCAGTCATAGTGAAAGGCAGTCATGGTGAAGGCAGTCATGGTGAAAGCAGTCATGGTGAAGGCAGTCATGGTGAAGGCAGTCATGGTGAAGGCAGTCTTGGTGAAGGCAGTCATGGTGAAGGCAGTCATGGTGAAGGCAGTCATGGTGAAGGCAGTCATGGTGAAGGCAGTCATGGTGAAGGCAGTCATGGTGAAGGCAGTCATGGTGAAGGCAGTCATAGTGAAGGCAGTCATAGTGAAGGCAGTCATAGTGAAGGCAGTCATAGTGAAGGCAGTCATAGTGAAGGCAGTCATAGTGAAGGCAGTCATAGTGAAGGCAGTCATAGTGAAGGCAGTCATAGTGAAGGCAGTCATAGTGAAGGCAGTCATAGTGAAGGCAGTCATAGTGAAGGCAGTCATAGTGAAGGCAGTCATAGTGAAGGCAGTCATAGTGAAGGCAGTCATAGTGAAGGCAGTCATAGTGAAGGCAGTCATAGTGAAGGCAGTCATGGTGAAGGCAGTCATGGTGAAGGCAGTCATGGTGAAGGCAGTCATGGTGAAGGCAGTCATAGTGAAGGCAGTCATAGTGAAGGCAGTCATTACTTTCCTCATGATGACTTGTGAATATTTTTTCTGACTTCCTTCGGATCTTCAATGTTAATATTTTACTGAATCGTCAACTTACGCCTCACATTGAGGCGCAGGAGACTGCATTATGAGGATGCCGTCGTTGCACCCCGTACATTGAGGCGCAAGAGACTGCATTACGAGGATACCGTCCTTGCACCGCGTGCATTGAGGCGCAAGAGACTGCATTACAAGGATACCGTCCTTGCACCGCGTGCATTGAGGCGCAAGAGACTGCATTACAAGGATACCGTCCTTGCACCGCGTGCATTGAGGCGCAAGAGACTGCATTACAAGGATACCGTCCTTGCACCGCGCAGCCACTAAACTCCATCTACATATTTTATATTCCTTGTTGTCTCTAAATCCAATAGGGTCATGAAGGGCTGAGAGAGAGAGAGAGAGAGAGAGAGAGAGAGAGATCCAAATGAGGGACCTGACACAATAATTCCTAGAAGCAGTCGTGTAATTTCCCAGTTTAGCGGACGCGGCTATAAAGGCTTTTTTTTTGTATCTTGCTAGGGGAAGCTGGCTCCCCCAGTTGCCTGGTCTTGCAGTGCCGTCACCCCTGGCTCCCCCAGTTGCCTGGTCTTGCAGTGCCGTCACCCCTGGCTCCCCCAGTTGCCTGGTCTTGCAGTGCCGTCACCCCGGGCAAGAATTCCATTAGGCGAGTTTTAAAGGTAATCATCTCTGAGCATTACAACGGCCTTAATGAGGATATTCGCGATGGAGAGAGAGAGAGAGAGAGAGAGAGAGAGAGAGAGAGAGAGAGAGAGAGAGAGAGAGAGAGGCTTGTTAATTTCACCCCTATGGGGATAAAAACCTTAAAATAACCATTGGTAGCTAAGAGCCTCCTCATTAATAGGAAGAAAAAGGTAGGATAGGACTTCACCCCCTTTCTACACTCCTTGTCTCTCCCTTCATTCCTTTCCTTCCCAGTAGCTCTGGTCACCCCTTCTCTCTGTCTCTCTCCCTCCCCTCCCTTTCCATGGATCTCTCCCATTTTTCTCCACTATCCATACACCCTTTCCCACTTGGATCCAACACCACTTCCTCCATACACTTCAAATCCTCGCCCTCTCACTCCCTCCCCTTTTTTTTAAACCAAGCCCAGTGATCTCCCTCTTCACAGATTCCTGTCCCACGGAAGCCTACTTCTGCACCCACTGTCTCTTCACACGCTGGGATGCTCTAAACCCGTAGAAGGCTCCTGCGGCAGCCCTGTCTCTGTCGTCATCCACTGTATCACTAGCCCAGCGGTCATCCTCTGCTATCCCTGGTTGGAGAGCAGAAGGACGACAAATTAGAAGCTATAACGATACGTATATCAGAGAATAGTCTCATTAGACAGCGTTTCGCTTGAAAGGGGTGCAAAACGTCTTTTTAACAACTTGTTCTCTCAGGTATGTGCGAAACGTAGTCTTTTTAACAACGTTAAGATCACCGGTGTGCGAAATGTTGCCCATTACCGACGTTTCGCTCAAACGTGTGCGAAATGTTGCCCATTACCAACGTTTCGCTCAATGGTGTGCGAAACGTCTATTAGCAACATTTCGCTTAAAGTTTAGCGAAATGCTTTCTACTGCAACATTTGTCTCTAAGGTGAGCAAAACGTGCACAAATAAAATCTTCCTTGTTTGTATTACAGTCTTTCTGGTCCAGTTGTGGGATCTTTCCTAAAAATTCTTATCGTGGATCCTCTAATTATATTATTTGTCCATTTCCTCCTTTCTCATCTTTTATTATCCTCTGTCTCTTCTTCATATTCCTCATCCTCAGACTTTTTTCATGTTTAAATCCTCGTCTTCAGATTTACCCGTCGTAGTGCCACCCCTATGGTGACACCCGTCATGGTGCCACACCTATGGTGACACCCGTCATGGTGCCACACCTATGGTGACACCCGTCATGGTGCCACCTGCATGGTGACACCCGTCATGGTGCCACCTCCATGGTGACACCCGTCATGGTGCCACCCTCGGTGCCACCCTCCGGGAGCGCCTGACAGATCAAAAATGCTCACTCTTCTTGCCTTCAGCACAAAGTTTTCAATGGGGCGAGAATGGAGCTCTGTTGAGGTCCCCCTCTTTTAATCCCCTTATGGAGTAAATCTAGAGAGGAGAGGAGAGGAAGGTTGAAAGACGAGAGCTGGGATGAGCCTTCAAGATACTTCCTTCATCCCTTCTCTCTCTCTCTCTCTCTCTCTCTCTCTCTCTCTCTCTCTCTCTCTCTCTCTCTCTCTCTCTCTCTCTCTCTCTCTCTCTCTCTCTCTTTTTCTCTTACCTACAATAGCTCATGGCTTTATTTCGTTGATGTCATTAGGCTGTTAGAACATGTTCCAGACTCGAGTCATCTTAGGAATATATGATCTCAGATGATCTTCAGTGAGAGTGTAGTTGTTTGCTGCCCGTCTTGTTGTGTAGAAGGTCACTTCTTGCTATCCCCTCCCCCCCCTCTCTCTCATCTTCATTTCCATCTTCGTAAACCTTTCTTCTTCCTTCATTTCGTCTGACAGATTGCATACATCTGCCAACCCTACTACACTCTCTTTCCTTTGCACTGGATTACCTTCATACCGATGAAGTGCTCTTGATGCAAGGCCCTGGAACCACCATCGAAATACTGGAATCGAACCTGATTGCCTGTCATAACCATCAGGCACTCTACGACACCTGCTGGTTTAGCGCTTTTACCTAAAGCTAATATTAATGCAATATAATTCTTACGGAACTCTGAACCTTTTACCAGCCTCAGTAAACCAGTAAGATTTTTCTGATATACGGAGGCAAATTGTATGAAAATGTCCTTTTTGGTGGCAAGAGAGTGGCCAGTGTAACCAGCCGTCTGTTGAGGTATTCCACTGTCTTGGCTTACTATAATGTTAATGGCAGAAGCCAGCTAATAAATTCAACAGATTGTTGAGATACTCTATTGGTAACATGCTGATTCACCATGCCGTCTTAGCTACAATGAACGTTTTTCAAAATCTGTGTATTATAGATTTTTACTGACTATTACTTAGACTATTTTCTCTGAGTAAACAAAATATAATTTATATGTTTCTATATTTTCTTCTCCCATATTCTCTCTATAATGCTTTAATTCGAGGTTAACGTCTTGGATGTGGTCCAGAGTTCTTTGAAGACGCTGATATCAGGAGTCTCCCGCTCTTAGATTTTCTGACTCGCGAAATCGTAATAACACATTTGTGTGAGATTCATCTGTAAAAACCTGCTTTTGTGGTCACAGTGGTAGCCCATGTTAACTTTCTATGTTGTATAGAAATATACCTAGTTGGATGACTGTTATTAGAGCCAGCTGGTTCAGTGGTGAATGCACTGGCCTGTTTCGTGATTGTTTTTTTCCAAGATTTTCTCTAATGCAGGTCAGACTGTAAGAGGAGCGAGTCAGTCTTGCTGGTGGAGGCCCTGGGCTGTAGCCCTTAGAGTGCTGTGATTCATCCCTGCAGCGATTGATTGCTACCTCAGTGAGTGCCTCATCATCTTACAAAGAACACGTAATGAGACCCTTTTTGGCAAAACAGATTTGTTTTTTAGATTTTGCCACCGAAGTGGCTAGTTTATTGTTCACCCCCTATCCATCCTGTGGAGGGTAGCGCAAGAGCGTATGGATACACAAAAGGCCTAAGAACTAGGCCCCAAAAGGGTTGACAGGAGTACATCTGGATTTATATTTACAGTTCACTTATCAGTTACAAACAAATTTAGGAAATTTGCTTAATATATCCGGTATCTTATTTTCATTAATAAGATATCTTGACATGCCACATGGGTTATTATACTCTCTCTATATATATAGATTTCTCAATAAGCGGACAATTAAGCATATAGTGTTCAAGATTCTGCCTCCACTACATCACTATCCAGACTGTTCCACTTCCTGACGACTCTATGGCTGAAGAAATGCTTCCTAACATCCCTGTGACTCATCTGAGTCTTCAGCTTCCAGTTGTGACCCCTTGTTGCAGTGTCCCATCTTTGAAACATTGTGTATGTGTGTGTGTGTGTGTGTGTGTGTGTGTGTGTGTGTGTGTGTGTGTGTGTGTGTGTGTGTGTGATGTCGTTTATGGCAGAGAAGTATGTGATCACAGGCAGAAACGACGGGTGTAAGTATAATGGGGTCGGGTGAGGCATATAAACTCAGGCAGTTTTATACCCAGTTCTATGGCCTCGCTGGGGAGAAAACACACACTTATAAACACGCTCGGCAGTGTATTGACGCTTCCTTAACGACGAACAGATTGTGTTTCTCGCGCTGCTGATATGTATAACGTCGCTTATAGTATTTCTCTATATTTGCACGCTGTGATTTTTTGCAGATTTTACTGTGTTGTGATTATCAACTGACCCAACTGACTATTATTGTCATTACAGGACAGCCCTCTATGACCCTTATGGGTTTATCGCTTAGTTTTGATGATAATAATAATAATTGTCATTATTGGAATTGCCTTCATCATCATTATTGCCCTTCAGCATCAACACTGTTGTCATTATTTTTTTCATCCACTCTAATCCTTCTGGGAATCTTAAACAAAATAAAGAACAGAAATTCTAAATACGTGGTTTATATATATATATATATATATATATATATATATATATATATATATATATATATATATATATATATATATATATATATATACCAGTAACACAGATTTAAAATATATCTAGTGTACACAGCTTTACCAATGTTACAATGTATACACAAACATTTATGTTAACACAGAGTCAAATACTCAGTAATAAAATATTTTGTTCTGTAAACAAGTGAATAGATGAAATAGAGGTGTTCAGTTGAGGACTAATGTTAACCATATATATGGATCCACGCACGCACAAACACAGGGCCAGGAGATATGTCTCGACCCTGCAACCGCAAACAGGTGAGTGCACACACACACACACACACACACACACACACACACACACACACACACACACACACACACACACACACACACACACACACACACACACACACACACACACACAGAGGTTAAGGGAAATCAACCTGACGACACTGGAGGACAGGAGAGATAGGGGGGACATGATAACGACATACAAAATACTAAGAGGAATTGACAAGGTGGACAAAGACAGGGTGTTCCAGAGATGGGACACAGCAACAAGGGGACACAGTTGGAAGTTGAAGACACAGATGAATCACAGGGATGTTAGGAAGTATTTCTTCAGCCACAGAGTAGTCAGGAAGTTTAATAGTTTGGGAAGCGATGTACTGGAGGCAGGATCCATACATAGCTTTAAGCAGAGGTATGATAAAGCTCACGGTTCAGGGAGAGTGACCCAGTAGAGGCCAGTGAAGAGGCAGGGCCAGGAACTATGACTCGACTCCTGCAACCACAACTAGGCGAGTACAACTATGTGAGTACACACACACAGGGAGAGCGAGGACCTGGTAGCGACCAGTGAAGAGGCGGGGCCAGGAGCTATAACTCGACCCCTGAAACCACAACTAGGTGAGCAACTAGGTGAGCACACACACACACACACACACACACACACACACACACACACACACACACACACACACACACACACACACACACACTCACACACACACCCAGGTTCGTTACACACAATTATGTGGCGTACACACAGCAGCAGCAACGAGACCGCTCAAAAGCTTTGTATTGACACGCTTTTGTTGTACGAACTCTGCAAAATTCTGACTTTTGAAACACTAACAACAGACCGTGCGAACGCTCCAAAACTGTGATATTACGAGCGCTTCAGAACTGACCATTGGATGACTTCAAACCAGAGTATGCGAACATTATTGTGAGCATCCGAACATGGGATAATTTGATCCTTAAAACAGTACAACACTGACGATCAACCAGTTCAAACAGTGTAGAGACAGCATAATAACCTATGTCAGGATATCTCATTAATAAAAGTAAGATAATAGACCTCTTAAGCAAATTTCTTAGAAATCTGCTTGCCACAAATGAGTCAATTGTAGATTTAAATCCAGATGTACTCCTGCTGATCCTTTTGGCCCCTCGTGTATCCTCGTCCACAGGGTGGATACGAAGCGCACACTAAACTAGCTGCTTCGGCTGCAAAATCTAAATCTAATCTACAAAACTGTCTCTCCCGACCCTACGCAACAGTAACTGTGACAGGCAGAAGACTGGTAGACAGGAACCATCCGGGAAGGTACTATCATCCTGTCAGCTGAACATGACACGAAAATCTGTTCAAAGTTGTGCGTTCTAACAGGATTATTGATTTTTTTTCATTTCATGAACATATAAGAAGACAGGTTAAACATAAGAAGACAGATTGAACTTGCAAAGTTCTGCTTGCAAATCTTCACATCAGGGCGTGTCCCTGTTCACATAATAAATATGTACCTGGATGTTAGCAGACTAATGTGGGTCGCATCCCGAGGACAAAACTCACTTAATTTACCCAATATTTTCTGCATAACAAGGGTGTCATTGATGTCAACTATGGTCTGTATAAGTTGTATCATGTACTTGTAGAAATAATAATTATTATTTTACTATTATTATTATTACTATGTTCTTTGTGATACTTCGTAATCTGGTTTTTGAGCGTGTCCTGTGGAATATAAACCCCCAGAACCACAGATAGAAAGCAGATAGCAAAATGACAGTAAAGTGTTCATAAAACGGTTTATAGCAGTAATTTATAGCGTATAATTCTACCTAGTGGTGTGTACTCACTTTTGTTTTATGGAATATTTCTCCCTGCAATGAGAAATACCCCCAGGGGCAAGAATCCGAAATTCTTTTACAAATCTGTCTGTTCAGGGGATCTGGAGTCACTCTCAAGAAGTTGGTGAGTTAGCTTGTGATTATCGTGTCTCAGACCAATTCAGGGATAAATGCTATGGACTCATACTTGATTTCAGGTTCGAGGTCACCGTAATAATCTACTGAGCCACCATCCTCAGAGTCCGGAGACTGAAGTTCGAGCCTCTACTCTTTAGCAGAATGAAATTCACGGATTTCGCGTTGCACATAAATTGTTTAGAGAAGTAAATCATCCTCTCCTGTTGGGCGTAGAGCGACACAGAACACAGCAACACAGCCCACAGTATCGCTGCAACACAGCCCACAACACTGCAGCAACACCACAGCAACACTGGCTTACAGCAGAGCTCACAGCACCACAGTCCCCATCACCAGACCCCACAGCAACACAGCACCACAGTCCACATCAACACAGCACCATAGCAACACAACCGACATCAACACAGCCCACTACTACAACAGGTACCCACGAGAGATGGAAGCCCAGCTAAGCACATACTTTGTTAGAAACTTAGCGATACTTTGTTAGAAAGTTAGCCAAGTATTTTCATTTAGGAGTCGGCTAGCGAGCAGCAACTTTACAAACTCTTCCTTACAGCACCTCATTACTGTGTCACAACACCCACTCCAATGATGCAATATTTTCTCGCTTTTCAGTCTTTGTGAAGCTCTGGGTAGCAAATAATACGACGTGTGTGTGTGTGTGTGTGTGTGTGTGTGTGTGTGTGTATTGTCGTTCGTGGCCTCTTGAACCCTTTAGGTTAGGTTAGGTAAGGTTTGTCAGGAAACAGGATAAGTGTTTCCTGACGCTGGTCTTAGTCAAATGATGACCCGCCGTTGGAGCTTTTGGTCATCTGACCGAGGCTTTACGCTGGCGTACGAGTCCATCCCTTTAAAAGTTATGATTATAGTTATAACTATTTTTTAGGAAACCCTTTCATATCTACTTTTAAATCTGTGTATTTAGTGTGCTTCTATCACTTTATCTACGTATGTTTCGGCATATAAGGCACAGGGTGATTTTCCAAGACTTTTTGTGGGAAAAAAAGGGTGCCTTATATGCAGGAAAATACGGCAGGAAATGCAACATTCCCCCAAGTGTCAGGGGCCCAAGACTGTTCAACTGTCTCCCAGCATACATAAGGGGGATTACCAATAGACCCCTGTCTGTCTTCAAGAAGGCACTGGACAGGCACTTAGTACCTGACCAGCCAGGCTATGGTTCGCACGTCAGTTAACGTGCGGCCAGCAGTAACAACCTGGTTGATCAGACCCTGGTCTACACGAGGCCTGATCTCAGACCGGGCCGCAGGGGCTCTAACCCCCGAAACTCTCTCCAGGTATACTTCAAGTATACCTCATTCCACTTACCGTGCCACCCTTAGACTGAAAACTATTTTCGAACTTTCTTGTGTCTTTATCCCACCTGGTCAAGGGGAGTACTTTATAATGCCTAGGAAGGGATCAAACTTAACCTAATTTAACCTAGATTAGGAAATATATTTTTGTTGAAGTGCAGATCTGGCAGAACTGAACGAATTTATAATGCGTGTGAAACTGACCATCTACTTTGGAATAGAAGTTGCATCATATGAAGCATTGACGATAAACTTAAGTGGCAGCAGCATCAACAACAACAACAACAGTAGAATCGGTAGCAGCAGAAGCAGCAGCAACGACAGCTGAATCAGTAGCAGCAGCAACGACAGCAGAATCAGTAGCAGCAGCAACGACAGCAGAATCAGTAGCAGCAGAATCAGTAGAAACTACAGCAGCAGCAGCAGCAACAGCAACAACAACAACAACAACAACAACAACAACAACAACAACAACAACAACAACAACAACAACAACAACAACAACAACAGAAGCAGCAGCAGCAACGACAGCAGAAGCAGCAGCTACAACAGCAGAATCAGTAGAAACTACAGCAGCAGCAGCAACAACAGCAACAACAACAAAAGAAGCAGCAGCAGCACCTTCAGTAGCACCAGCAGCAGCAACACCAAGAGCAGAATCAATAGAAACTACAGCAGCAGCAGCAAGAACAGAGGCATCAATCAGCAACTTCAGTAGCAGCAGCAGCAGCAGCAACAACAATAATAACAGCAGAAGCATCAGCAGCTTCAGTAGCAGCAGCAACAAAAACAACAGCAAAAGCAGCAGCTACTGCAACAGTAGCAGCAACATCGACTGAGCAAGTCATATACAACACAAGCGTCACTCGCTAGAACAGCGGGGTTAGAAAGCGAAAAAAGTGACAATGTTTCTAAGAATAGCACTAATACAGTGCCAAATAATGCTAGGAAAATGCCAGTAGAGAGTGCCAGCAGGTGCCAGTTTCAGAGAGTGGGCGCACCATCGCCCTGTGCCCGGGCAAGACCCCTCGATACCCAGTGTCTGGAAGATCACGGACCATCCGATGATATCCCGCTCGGTATAACTTGTCACTATGAACTTGGCCGTCATGTTCCCTGGTTGTCATATTCCTTGGTCATGTCCCCTGGTCGTCATATCCCCTGGTCATGTCCCCTGGTCGTCATATTCCCTGGTCATATCTTCTGGTCGTCATATCCCCTGGATGTCATATTCCCTGATCATGTCCCCTGGTCGTCATATCCCATGGTCGTCATATTCCCTGGTCATGTCCCCCGGTCGTCATGTCCTCTGGTCGTCATATTCCCTGGTCATGTCCCCCGGTCGTCATGCCCCTCGCCGTCACGTCTTCTGGTTATCAAGTCCCCTGGTCGTCCGTGATACCGGTTCATCGCGATAGTTCCTATTTGGATCTCGGTAACCTTGTGTTTGGTTCAGTCTCTCTCCAAGTATCATAAAGAAAAATGTAGTAATTAGCAATTGTGTATTATCATTATTACTCTGGTTAAGAACACTACCCACCTGCTTGGTACTACTACCAGCTTGGTACCAAGTGGTTTGTATCAGTTGATCATGGTACCATTCGGCAGTCCATGGTTCAAATTATTCGCCCATGGCGTCGTTCAGCCGCCCTTGGCACCTCTTGGTCACCCACAGTGCCATTGTTATTTCTGGCACCGCTCGTTACTGGTCACGGACCGGGCCGTGGGAGCATTAACCCCCGATATCCCTTGCAGGTATACTCCAGGTATCAAATCCCACCGGGTCGTTCATAGTGCCATCCGGTCGCGCAGGTCGTGTGAAGCACTCCAAGTTGGGTAAGAGATCACCCACAATATCACCAGGTCACCCACAGCATCACGAGGTCACCCACATCACCAGGTGACCCACAGCATCACCAGGTGACCCACAGCATCACCAGGTGACCCACAGCATCAGGTGACCCACAGCATCACCAGGTCACCCATAGCATCACGAGGTCACCCACATCAGGTGACCCACAACATCACCAGGTGAGCCACAACATCACCAGGTGACCCACAGCATCACCAGGTCACCCACAGCATCACGAGGTCACCCACATCAGGTGACCCACAATGCCACCAGGTCACCTACAACATCAGGTCACCCACAGCATCTCCAACATCAGGTCACCCACAACATCAGGTCACCAACAACTCCAGGTCTTTACAACAGGTCACCAATCGATCAACAAGCATTAACCTCAAATGATATCTCATTCTTTTTCGCAGTTCCATCGATTCCCTGATTTATGCGTTCAGGTAAACACCTAGAAAAATGTCTTTGGTAAACAGACTTCAGACAAAGGTGTGAGTAATACCTGCAGTAAACAGAATCCTGCCGTAGCTGTGTGACATTGACCTGGAAGTGATTCGTCATAGCTCTGCCTTACGCTCCCCCCTAACTTAACTAGCATAATTTGAGTTTAAATAACTGATACACAAATAACCCGTACATTGGAGACGCTTATGACGACGTTTCGGTCCGACTTGGACCATTAAGTAGTCACACAGAAGCGAGAAGGGAAGGGGGGGGAGTAGAACGAGAGGTAGTGAAATGGTAGTAGTAGTTTTAGCGGTGGTACTAGTAGTAGTACTAGTAGTAGAAGCATCTCTACTACACCACTACATTCTTCTCTCATTGTATTCTCGTATATATTTACCGGCTACCTTCTCTTCGTGCTTGTGTGTGTCTAGTTAATGTCAATGTCTGACCGAAACGTCGTCGTAAGCTCCTCTCTCCGGTGCGGGTTATTTGTGTATCGTTCCAGTCACAGAACAATACACAAATAACCCGCCTCTTTATTCTTTCTAAAATTACTAATGATGATGAGTAAGATAACATGGGCATCACTTTATTGACGTAACGTTTCGCCCACACAACAGTCTTCTTCAGTCGAATATAACATCGCAGACAGTAGTAAAGAGTAGTTGTTTTGAGGTGATCAGTCGTTCAGTAGTAGTACTAGTTTTGTTAGTTTAGATCGGAAAGAACTTTACGAAGTGTAATGCGTGCTAGGCCGTCCATCCCATTCAGAAAACGGGTCGCACCATATAAAACATTTACGACGAATTCAGTAGCTTGGGCGAATACTTGAGTGGGTTGAACGAGGCTCTTACACACACACACACACACACACACACACACACACACACACACACACACACACACACACACACACACACACACACACACACACACACACATACACACACACTCGCACTCGACAGTTCTTCATTTATAAAATTGAGAGTCAATGTTTAACGGGGCCACATGCAAGTTTAAGTGTACGCGGGTGTAAGATAAAGTGGATGTTAATGGTGAAATAATTGTTTAATGGTCGTGAACAGCTAGCATGGCCAGCCATGTGGGGTTTGAGTAAGTAGCTGCGTGTGTGTATGACTGTGTGTGTATGACTGTGTATTTATATTTGTGTGTATAATTGTTAGTGTGCTTTGTGTTTGTATGTGTGTGTGTGTGCCATCTTTACTGTTTGTAGTTAAAACAACAATTATGCGTGTGTGAGGGAGGAAGGGGGTGAGTGTTCTCACTTGTCTATATGTACTTACCTATTTGTGGTTGCAGGGGTCGATTCACAGCTCCTGGCACCACCTGTTCTCTGGTTGCTACTAGGTCCACACACACACTCCCTGTTCCATGAGCTTTATCGTATGTGTGTGTGTGTGTGTGTGTGTGTGTGTGTGTGTGTGTGTGTGTGTGTGTGTGATTAATGGTAGCAGGGGAAGGGGTCATGTGCGGAAATTTTATATAGATTTATCGGAGGCTTACACAGAGCGTGGGTGAACCTTTCATGTCAGCCTCACACCCCCACCCTCACAGCACCACCCTCACACCTCCACTCCCACACCTCCACTCTCACACCTCCACTCTCACACCTCCACCCACACCTCCATTCTCACACCTCCATTCTCACACCTCCACCCTCACACCTCCACTCTCACACCTCCACTCTCACACCTCCACCCTCACACCTCCATCCTCACACCTCCACTCACACCTCCACCCTCACACCTCCACCCTCACACCTCCACCCTCACACCTCCACTCTCACACCTCCACCCTCACACTTCCACCCTCACACCTCCACTCTCACACCTCCACCCTCACACCTCCACTCTCACACCTCCACCCTCACACCTCCACTCTCACACCTCCACTCACACCTTCACTTTCACACCTCCACTCTCACACTTCCACCCTCACACCTCCACCCTCACACCTCCACTCTCACACCTCCACTCTCACACCTCCACCCTCACACCTCCACCCTCACACCTCCACTCTCACACCTCCACTCTCACACCTCCACCCTCACACCTCCACTCTCACACCTCCACCCTCACACCTCCACCCTCACACCACACTCACACCACCCTCACACCTCCACCCTCACACCTCCACTCACACCTCTACCCTCACACCTCCACTCTCACAACCTCCACCCTCACAACCTCCACCCTCACACCTCCACCCTCACACCTCCACTCTCACACCTCCACCCTCACACCTCCACCCTCACACCTCCACCCTCACACCTCCACCCTCACACCTCCACCCTCACACCTCCACCCTCACACCTCCACTCTCACACCTCCACTCTCACACCTCCACCCTCACACCTCCACCCTCACACCTCCACCCTCACACCTCCAACCTCACACCTCCACCCTCACACCTCCAACCTCACACCTCCACCCTCACGCCTCCACCCTCACACCTCCAACCTCACACCTCCACCCTCACACCTCCACCCTCACACCTCCAACCTCACACATCCACCCTCACACCTCCACCCTCACGCCTCCACCCTCACACCTCCACCCTCACACCTCCACCCTCACACCTCCACCCTCACGCCTCCACCCTCACACCTCCACCCTCACGCCTCCACCCTCACACCTCCACCCTCACACCTCCACTCTCTCACCTCCACCCTCACACCTCCACCCTCACACCTCCACCCTCACGCCTCCACCCTCACACCTCCACCCTCACACCTCCACCCTCACACCTCCACCCTCACACCACCCTCACACCTCCACCCTCACACCTCCACCCTCACTCCTCCACCCTCACACCTCCACCCTCACACCACCCTCACACCTCCACCCTCACACCTCCACCCTCACACCTCCACCCTCACACCTCCACCCTCACACCTCCACCCTCACACCACCCTCACACCTCCACCCTCACACCTCCACCCTCACACCACCCTCACACCTCCACCCTCACACCTCCACCCCCACACCTCCACCCTCACACCTCCACCCTCACACCACCCTCACACCTCCACCCTCACACCTCCACCCTCAATGCCGTCCCAGTTTGTCATGGGATATAAAACTAAAATTAAAAAAAACTTTTCGTCCCTAAAAATCATCACGGCGCCATTACCGTAAAAACAGATCGAACTGTAGCAGTGTATGTGTGTGTGTGTGTGTGTGTGTGTGTGTGTGTGTGTGTGTGTGTGTGTGTGTGTGTGTGTATGTGTGTACTCGCCTATTTGTAGTTGCAGTTATCGAGTCACAGCTCCTGACCCCGCCTCTTCGCTGGTCGCTACTAGGTCTCTGCTCCATGATGTTTATCATATCTCTTAAATCTGTGTAGATCCTACCACCATTACATCATTCTCCACTGTGTATGTGTGTGTGTGTGTGTGTGTGTGTGTGTGTGTGGAAATACAGCCAAACAGGCTAGAAAGCTGTGCTGACCAAGCAGTGGTCAGCTCTGCCTGACACACTGTCCCTCACGATAACATCAGTTGCCCCTGTAATGGCCAGCCAGCGCCTCATCATTAGCGATCAGCGCACTGACCGCCGGACACCGACACTCGTAATTACTTACACACAGGGCCGGATCTACTATGAAACTAATGAAGCTTAAGCTTGAGGGCCCCTAATCCCGGAGGGGCCCCAGGAGCCACTTTAGACCACATTGCTTAAATAATTTTGCGTCTACTGTACGGGAAGGTTTCTAAACATAAATAATGTAAATAATATGGTGTAATTCAGTACAAAATAATTAAAATATAAATTAAAAGATTATTAATATATATAGACTAGATGTTGGTTTTTGTGAAGGCGGCGCCATAAAAGTCAAGTTTCAAGGCCCCAATAATATCGGTCCGCCACTACTTCCACATCAAGTTCCATTAGCTTAATTGAGAATAAATTTCAGGGACCCACATGATAGGCAGACTTTCCACTCCATCTTGAACGGTTGGCCAATATATAAGTTAAGCTTTACTACAGAGTTGCTGTCATTTAATTATCATTGGAAAGTCACAAAATTATCGATTACTATGTTAGGTTAAACGCCTGTATATTTTCTTTTTAAGGGGTGCACGGGTAAGCCAGCGGAAGGCCTCGGTCAGATGACCAAAAATATTTATAACCTTAGTTTTTTACGGGATGGATTGGTAAGCCAGCGGAAGGCCTCGGTCAGATGACCAAAAGTTCCAGTGGCGGGGGCTCACCATATGACTAAGACCCGAGTCAAGAAACACTTGTCCTGATTTCCTGACCAATCTTACCTAACCTCACCTATCGGCAGAGAATGGGTGATTAAAGCCGTAGTTTCTCCCGTAAATTTTGATTGCTGCGCGATCCTTAAAGGATATCCCCGTATTGCGTATGCCCAGCCTCTTCTACCGCAAGGCACGCAGAAGGGCTAATGCCGGGCTGTCGTAAATTCGGTGCAGCATAATATAAAAAACATACATTAAATTGCACATGTGAGTGTATGTGTATGCGTATATAGATGTGTATGCATATATATATATATATATATATATATATATATATATATATATATATATATATATATATATATATATATATATATATATATGTTTCTGTATCCGTATGTAAGGGCATATACCTGTACATACGTCTTTTTCTGCGTATTTATACGTATTTGTATGTATGTTTGTGCGTATATGAGTATGCATTTTTGTATGTATGCTTTTATATGCTTGTGTATATGCATGCGTGTATTACTTACCTATGCATACTGGCCTATATGTGGGTGCACAAGCGTTGAAAAAATTTGAAGCCGATCGAATGAAGCGTTCTCGTGTTATGAACAAAATAAATCTTTTTAGGAAAAAATATATAGAAGAAAATATCTGACAGCCATTTAAAAGGTTCCAGTTCAGGGGGATGGTTGAATATCTCTCTCTCTTCTCTTTCTGTTCTCTCTCCTTCTATTCTCTCTCTTCTCTTTCTATTCTTTCTTTCTATTCTCTCTCTTTCTATTCTCTCTCTTTCTATTCTCTCTTTCTATTCTCTCTTTTCTCTATATTCTCTTTGTTCTCTTTTCTTTTTATTCTCTCTTTTTTTCTCTCTTTTTTCTTTTTATTCTCTCTTTTTTTCTCTCTTCTCTCTTTTCTCTTTCTATTTTCTCCTCTCTTTTCTCTTTCTATTCTCTCTTTTCTCTTTATTCTTTTTTTTCTCTCTTTCTATTCTCTCTATTATCTCTCTTCTCTCTATTCTCTCTCTATTCTCTCTCTTCTCTCTATTCTCTCTATTCTCTCTATTCTCTCCTCTCTCTTCTCTCTATTTTTTTTTTTTTTACACAGGGTTTGACAGGTTAAGGATCCCTAGCTTTATTGACAGCTATTTACAGGTTAAGGATTCCTAAATTTATTGGCAAGCTAAGAGCTGTTACCTACATCAGCTCATTTGAAAGCATTTTTATTATGAGACATACAAGTAGGAAACAGGATGAAGTTGGAGCCATCTGTGGGCCAGCATTTTCATTTGATCAACTAACTTTATCTCGTTGACATCATTATGCTGTACGAATGTGTTCCATACTCGAGTCATCCTGGGTATGTATGATCTCAGATGGAGTGATGTTCTGGAGAAGGGTACAGCCAGAGTGAAATTGCTGCTTTCTGCCCGTCTTGTGGCATAAAAGCTTGTTTCACGCTGTCCTCGAAGTGGATCCAAGTGTGGTATTTTGACAATATTGGCCTTGTACATAACAGTAAGGCCACCCACATCCCTCCTATGTTGAAGGCTCTGCTGAAATGACAGATCTATCCAGGATGGGTCCAGGCGAGAGATGAGACGTCTTGCTCTGTTCTCTACTCTGTCAAGCAGTCGCAGATGAGAGGGGGGGCAGGCAAACCAAGAAAGTGGAGCATACTCAAGGTGCGAGCGTAATTGTGCCTCGTACAGGATCTTGCAACCCCTACTGTCAAGCAGATGGGAGATACGGCGAAGTGCTGTAAGCTTCCTGGCTGCCTTGTTTGCAAGATATACAACATGGTTCTTCATGGTTAGTTTGGAGTCAAATTTCACCCCAAGGATATCAACTTCTTCTCCAGGTGCCAACATCCTCCCATTCATCCTTACTACTGCACCAGCATTACCATCATGGTGCCTAGAGACGATCATCATTTGCGTTTTCTCAGGTGAAAATGTTACTTGCCATCTATTTCCCCAAGCTGATATAGCTCTCAGCTGGTGATTGATGTAGCTTAGAGCAGCTGGCATTTCTTCTCTTGGATAAGTGAATGTCAGTGTACAGTCGTCTGCATATGCATGTGATTCTGGGATGAGTTGAAGAAGGTCGTTGAAGTAGACATTCCATAACAATGGATCCAGCACGCTTCCTTGTGGAACGCTTGCCCCAATAGGATGTCTTGCTGATTCCGTTCCATTGAGAACTACACTTAGAGATCTACCATGAAGGTAATCACTGAGGAGACATAGCGTAGAGCCTGCAATTCCCAGTGCTTGAAGTTTTGTTAAGAGGCCCTGGTGCCACACCCGGTCGAAAGCGCCAGCAATGTCCAGTGCTACCACACAGCTGACTTTGGATTCATCCAGTGACTGGTGCCACTTAGTGGAGAGGTTTAACAACAGATCAGCAGCAGAGTAACCTTTCCTGAAGCCGTATTGACGATCACAAAGTAGTGAGTGGTAGTCAAAAAACTCTGTCATTTGTCTTGAGATTATTGTCTCAAGGATCTTACCAGTGATTGACAGGAGTGACACTGGTCTGTAGTTGCTGATTTCTGCTCTGCTCTTCTTTTTGTGAACAGGGACTACATTTGCCTCTTTCCATAGAGAGGGCCATTTACACTGTACTAGGCAGTGCTGAAAGATGCGAGTTAGAGGTGCTGCTAGCTGGTCTGCACATCTTCTCAACAATCTTGGGCTCAACTTGTCTGGGCCCACAGCCTTTTCTTGGTCAAGCGATTTAAGTAGGAAATGCACCTCCTCCTGCCTTATTGTCACCACTGACAGTTTTGACACAGTTCTTGCAGCTAGCCCAGGAGGGTCCCTTGCTGGATCAGGAACTTGCATTTTGGTAGCAAAGTGTTCAGCAAAGAGGTCTGCCTTCTCTTGACTACTAGTAGAGGTGGTCCCATCCTGTCGATTTAGAGGTGGAATAAGTTCATCAGGCAGATAACCTTGTCTGTCCTTGACCAGGGACCACCAGGTTTTGGAGCCTACCCTACCTGATGCTAACTTTCTTTTAATGTCCACCTCCCATTTAGCAATGGCCCACTTTTGAACATCACCCATATGCCTACAGGCTTGCATGTGCAATTTCCTGTTATAGGTGGTAGGATGTCTCTTATACCTTCGCCATGCTTTGTACTTAGCAGTAGCAGCCTCTCTACAACGAAAGCCAAACCAAGGCTGATCTGTAGGCTTCGTCACATATTGCCTGTGAGGAATGTGTTCTTGTTGTAGATTAAGGATGTGTCCAGTGAAGGCTTTCACTTGGTTGTCAACATCCCCTTGGAGAAGAGCATTCCAGTCGGTGGTGGCGAGCTCAGAGCAAAGGGCTGGCCAATTACCTCTTTCCCATAGCCAGGTTGTGCGTGTGGACTCCTCACCACGTTCTGTTGGGATCTTAAGTGTCGTAAAAACAGCCTTGTGGTCAGAGGATCCAACGTAGCCGAGGGGTTGACAAGTGACTATGGCTTCTGCCAGATCACTCACTACTGGGTCAAGGGAGGAGCCAGAGATATGAGTAGGGAAATCAACAAAGTTTCTCATGTCAGACACTGCAAGAAGGTCATCAAAGTCCCTCTGTATAAGGTGCTGGTTGAGGTCACCAATTTAGAGATCCTGCTGGTTTGTTCTGAGAACAGGTCTCTAAACAGGTGGCCCTGTCTGTCAAGTTCCTTTTTCTTCCGACACTGGTCCTCCTTATGTCCTTTCTTGTAGCAGTAATTACACCTGGTATCTCGCAGGCAGTTGTTGGCAGTGTGCCCCTTCTCTCTCTTCTCTCTATTCTCTCTTCTCTCTATTCTCTCTCTTCTCTCTGTTCTCACTTTTCTCTTTCTATTCTCTCTTTACATTCTCTCTCTTCTCTTTCTACTCTCTCTCTCTCTCTCTCTCTCTCTCTCTCTCTCTCTCTCTCTCTCTCTCTCTCTCTCTCTCTCCCTCCCCTGCGTTAATAGCGCGCCACCGTACACAAAGAATATCAATGCTTTAACGATCTACAGCAACGGTGAAAATGGGGAACATTTATCGTGCAACGAGCCACATACGATTGCAAATCACCTCATTTGAATTTTGCCCTGGGGGGAGGGGGTGGAAAAAATCTCGCTTGACAAAAAATTGCTCTGTATTGATATAAAGACCGGAAACACACTGACATTGATCAATCCTGGAAATGGGATTACGCAAAATATGTTATACATTAAATATACAGTTACGCATTCTATGCGTAAAATCTATTATTATACACGATATTTATATGAAGAATCAGCTACAATATCCCTGTGTGGAAAAAGTCACAAATATCACGTTTCTGTAAGGGCATTTTAGCTGATGTTTCGATCACTTTTCGGCCGTTACTAAGTCACAACTGTTGTGAATTGATAAAGCTCCTGGACTGAAACGTCGTCTGAGATTTCCTTTCCAAAGAACTTTTTTTTTTGTGTGTGTGTACGTGACTTGTACTCAATATATAATGTTAAACGTTCACTTACGACGTTTACGAAAAATCAAATGGAATGTGATGCAGTTACATTAAAAGTAATCTTGTTACTATCGTAAAAAATGTTAAATTTTATTAAATGTGTGTGTGTGTGTGTGTGTGTGTGTGTGTGTGTGTGTGTGTGTTTGTGTGTTTGTCTTTTCACTGAGGGTATACTGGAACTAAGAAAGAAATAACTACGACTTCATAAACCGGTTCTTAGGATCTTGGAAGAATGAGGATCAGGAGGAGACATGATTACGACACGCAAAATACTCAGGGAGATAGCTCGGGTAAGTAGTATACCTGGAGGAGTATACCTGGAGGGTATACCAGGCCTCGAGATGTGAGTTACCTACATGAAGCTAATGTAGCTGGTATGTGTGGGAGAGCATTAGAGCTCCTGTAAAGCAGTGAGGAGCGTTAGTAAGGTTCAGGTTCCCGGCACATACGATTCCCAGGAGTTTCTGGCAAGAGGTTCAACTGAAGTGTAGAACCCCTTGTTGAAGATAACTGTGAGTGTACTTTTAAAGGCTTCTTGTTTGAGTGTCGTCCATCTTGGTATCAGTGGTGCATCACTCCAGTTGTTAAAGTCTTGGGAGTTGCCGTGTGTTAAGCAGGTATTACATAGACTGGTATAAATCTTGGTAATAGTCACCGACAGATTGGTTTAGAAAGACACGTAAACAAATACTAGGACATATTAGACAACGTTTCGGTCCTGGGACCTTGAACTGTTCAAGGTCCCAGTTGTTACACGGGATGGTCAACGCTCCTTCAATTGGTGGTGATGGTGATTTTTCTGTTTGGTGATGCCTTAAATCAGGGGTCCTCAACCTGTGGCCCTTCTAGGAAATGGATGCGGCCCTCACGTGAAATTATCAATTCACTTTTATGTAGGTTCCACACTGCAGTGTCAACAAAACCGTATTGTCTTCATCACATATTTGACCATCAAATTTGGCCCACTTGTGTAGGAAGGTTGAGGACCGCTGCCTTAGATGGAAATCGAGGCAATGGTGGCTGTGTTAAATTTGTTGATGGATGAGATCTTGGAGACGAGTTTGGCAATAGAGTTGCTGGTGAGGACTATTTATCTCCTTGTTTCTTTAAAAGTGTCGGGTATTGGTAAATAGATAACATTGTGGGCACGTCGTCTGCAGTTCCTGCTGATTGTTACAATCATGACAGGAGGAAAAGACAAGGCATGATGACCACACGTGAAGTCATACAAGCATATGAAAGAATACAAAAAGAATATTTCTTACCTCCTGCAAGAGGATAACAAATAGAACCACGAACTGCAGAACGGATGTGGGCTTGAATCCATGGCGAGTGAGGCGTAATACTCCAGGCCAGTGCGTAAGCCACTGGAACAGCTGGCCACGGTTGTACACTGAGAAAAAATTAGTGCCGAAAGGGTACCAGAATTTTTTTTTTTACTTTTCAAACAGCGTAGTCGACCGAATGCGACGATTTAAAAGAGGGGTAGTTAGTGCTTCAAAAAAAAAAAAGAGGAATTAAAATATACGAATCACGACAAAAAATATATTGATCATGGAACTTCATCAGTATAACTCTACTTTAACCAGTAATGTAATTATAAACACACACACACACACACACACACACACACACACACACATCGCCGCTCGCCTCCCTGCTAGTCATTCCTATCACTACATGACGACTGGAATCCCCTTTATTCCTCACACACGCGGAAAGCGAACCGCGTAAATATGTTTCACGATACGGGATTTGCCGCCGCTGGCGCAAAAGCACCAGCGGACGCAGGTATTTTTTTTTTTTTTTACAAAAATAACGGCACGATTATTTTCGTATTTATGCGCAGTTTAATTATATATGCATTATACGGAATTCAGCGGCTTTGTTGTTTTACGATTAATGTCACTATATAAAAAACTTCCTCTTAATTTATTGCCATTAATTTTCCGAACGAATTGCCTACTCTGTGTATTTTAATGTTGACGTTTTTGCACCAGTGGCCGCTGTGTGTGTGTGTAATGTATGTTTGGTTTTGGGGTTTCTGTAATGGATCTCATACCAACATGTCTTATATAATTGTCTCATACGTACGTACGTGTGTGTACACGCCTAGTTGTACTCACTTAGTTGAGGTTGCAGGGGTCGATCCCTAGCTCATGGCCCCGCCTCTTCACTGGTCGCTACTAGGTCACTCTCCCTGAACCGTGACCTTTATCATACCTCTGCTTAAAGCTGTGTATGGATCCTGCCTCCACTATATCGCTTCCCAAACTATTCCACTTCCTGACTACTCTGTGGGTGAAGAAATACTTACTAACATCCCTGTGATTCATCTGTGTTTTCAACTTCCAACTGTGTCCCCTTGTTGCTGTGTCCCATCTCTGGAACATCCTGTCTTTGTCCACCTTGTCAATTCCTCTCAGTATTTTGTATGTGGTTATCATGTTCCCCCTATCTCTCCTATCCTCCAGTGTCATCAGGTTGATTTCCCTTAACCTCTCCTCGTAGGACATACCTCTTAGCTCTGGGACTAGTCTTGTTGCAAACCTTTGCACTTTCTCTAGTATCTTTACGTGCTTGGCTAGGTGTGAGTTCCAAACTGGTGTGTGTATCGTGTGTGTGTTGTGTGTGTATCGTGTGTGTGTGGTGTGTGTGTCGTGTGTGTCGTGTCGAATAGGTATAATTGCAATTAGCAAGAACTCGTTTAAAATTAAGTCTTTTCAGAAATTTTCTCTTATACATTTAAGGATATTTTTAATTTATGTTAATGTTAAAATTAATAATTTTGTACTAAAAGAGCCTTAGAAAACTTACCTAACCTTATTATAACCAGCGCAATTTAATTTAGCCTAATCCAACTAAATATATTTTAGATAAGTTTACAATAATTTAATAATAAACATATACAAAGAAATATATTTTTTTCGTTAAGTTCAGAATGATTTTTGTGAAATTATTGCATACACAAATTATCGTTTGCCTTATTCGGCAAGAAGAACGTTGCTATTTAATGCAAAATTGAATGTTTTACTTATTCAGCACCGCACCACAAACACACACACACACACACAAACACACACACACACACACACACACACACACACACACACACACACACACACACACACACACATATATATATATATATATATATATATATATATATATATATATATATATATATATTGCACCAAATGTCACTATATATATATATATTTTTTATTATTATTTTTTATTATTATCACACTGGCCGATTCCCACCAAGGCAGGGTGGCCCGAAAAAGAAAAACTTTCACCATCATTCACTCCATCACTGTCTTGCCAGAAGGGTGCTTTACACTACAGTTTTTAAACTGCAACATTAACACCCCTCCTTCAGAGTGCAGGCACTGTACTTCCCATCTCAGGACTCAAGTCCGGCCTGCCGGTTTCCCTGAACCCCTTCATAAATGTTACTTTGCTCACACTCCAACAGCACGTCAAGTATTAAAAACCATTTGTCTCCATTCACTCCTATTAAACACGCTCACGCATGCCTGCTGGAAGCCCAAGCCCCTCGCACACAAAACCTCCTTTACCCCCTCCAACCTTTCCTAGGCCGACCCCTACCCCGCCTTCCTTCCACTACAGACTGATACACTCTTGAAGTCACTCTGTTTCGCTCCATTCTCTCTACATGTCCGAACCACCTCAACAACCCTTCCTCAGCTCTCTGGACAACAGTTTTGGTAATCCCGCACCTCCTCCTAACTTCCAAACTACGAATTCTCTGCATTATATTCACACCACACATTGCCCTCAGACATGACATCTCCACTGCCTCCAGCCTTCTCCTCGCTGCAACATTCATCACCCATGCTTCACACCCATATAAGAGCGTTGGTAAAACTATACTCTCATACATTCCCCTCTTTGCCTCCAAGGACAAAGTTCTTTGTCTCCACAGACTCCTAAGTGCACCACTCACCCTTTTCCCCTCATCAATTCTATGATTCACCTCATCTTTCATAGACCCATCTGCTTACACGTCCACTCCCAAATATCTGAATACATTCACCTCCTCCATACTCTCTCCCTCCAATCTGAGATCCAATCTTTCATCACCTAATCTTTTTATCCTCATAACCTTACTCTTTCCTGGATTCACTTTTAATTTTCTTCTTTTGCACACCCTACCAAATTCATCCACCAATACATACATATATATATATATATATATATATATATATGTGTGTGTGTGTGTGTGTGTGTGTGTGTGTGTGTGTGTGTGTGTGTGTGTGTGTGTGTGTGTGTGTGTAGTGACGTTTGGTGCAATGTTTACTCCCAGATATTTCATCCCACGTAGTTTGTAACACCTCTTCTGACAGGATATATTCCGTGTCCAGGTTCTCACTCTCTCATTTTCATTACACTAATCAGGAGTGAATTCAAGTAGCCTCCTTTTTCAGCATGTTTACAGCCTATTCCCGTCTTCCTGGAGTCTCTCTATCCTCACCGGTCATTATCTTCCTCATTAATGCCCCATCATTCGCAAACAAGGATACAAAGGGCTCGATTATCTCTGACAGGCCATTGACGCATAATGGGAACAACGGCGACCCAAGCGTTGATGTGCAGAGGTCTCCGGTCATCACAGTGTCCACTCTAAAACCTCTTTTCTCGAGAACCATCATCCTCTGTTTCCTTTTCACGAAGTATTCCTGTATTCACTTGAGTATCTTCCGTGTTGTCATTAGCAGTCATTTTTCGATCTATTTTTTTTTTAGCTATGCTTTACAATCGACTTCTAGTACTTGTTACCTTCGTTATTTTAATTGTCTTACCTGTTTCTCTTCTTAAATTAATCATTTCTGTTTCTCTTTGTGTATATGTATATACTCACATATGAGTGCTAGTGTTAATATCTACTT
>NC_091348.1:18647829-18695329 GCF_038502225.1 Cherax quadricarinatus
CCATGCGAGGCAGGTCCAAGTCTCCTACCGGCTTAAGCCAATGCACCCAACCTAGTCAGGTCAGGTCACATTGACTTAAGGGAGGAACACGGCAACCGACCTGGTAGCACAAGCTATCAGGTCTAACTCACACCCACCCACATCCACTCATGTATTTATCCAACCTATTTTTAAAGCTACACAACGTTCTGGCCTCTATAACGGTACTTGGGAGTTTGTTCCACTCATCCACAACTCTATTACCAAACCAGTACTTTCCTATATCCTTCCTGAATCTGAATTTTTCCAACTTAAAACCATTGCTGCGAGTCCTGTCTAGGCTAGATATTTTCAGCACACTATTTACATCCCCTTTATTTATTCCTGTCTTCCATTTATACACCTCAATCATATCCCCCCTAATTCTACGTCTTTCTAGAGAGTGCAGATTCAGGGCCCTTAGTCTATCCTCATAGGGAAGGTTTCTGATACATGGGATCAACTTTGTCATCCTCCTTTGTACATTTTCCAGAGAATTTATATCCATTCTGTAATAAGGTGACCAAAACTGTGCAGCATAATCTAAATGAGGCCTAACCAAGGATGTATAGAGTTGAAGAACAACCTGAGGACTCCTATTATTTATGCTTCTTGATATGAAGCCAAGGATTCTATTAGCTTTATTGCGAACACTTATGCACTGTTGTCTTGGTTTCAGATCACTGCTAACCAGAACTCCTAAATCTTTTTCGCAATCCGTAATATTAAGATCTACATTATTTAGTTTATATGTGGCATGGTTATTGTCCTGTCCAACATTTAGAACTTTGCATTTGTCTATATTAAACTGCATCTGCCACTTCTCCGACCACTGCATCAGTCTATTCAAATCTTCCTGGAGTGCTCGAATGTCCTCGTCAGAATGAATTCGACGGCCTATTTTGGTGTCATCGGCAAACTTGCCGATGTCGCTCTTTATGCCCTCATCTATGTCGTTTATGTAGATTGTGAACAGCAGGGGGCCCAACACTGACCCCTGTGGAACACCGCTCGTGACACTTCCCCACTCTGATTTCTCCCCATTTATGCAAACTCTCTGCTGGCTATTTGTCAACCATGCCTCTATCCAGGAAAAAATTTCTCCTCCTATTCCATGTGCTTTAATTTTCCTCAATAGTCTCTGATGTGGGACCCTGTCAAAAGCCTTACTGAAGTCCATATACACAATATCATATTCATTACCATGATCTACCTCCTCAAATACCTTAGTGAAAAAAGTTAATAAATTCGTAAGGCAGGAACGCCCCTTTGTAAAACCATGCTGAGATTCGTTGATTAATTTATGCTTTTCAAGGTGGCTACGAACTGCCTCGGCAATTATTGATTCCATAAATTTTCCCACTATGGAGGTTAGGCTTATTGGTCTATAGTTCGAAGCTAAGGACCTGTCACCTGTTTTGAAAATAGGTATCACATTTGCCATTTTCCACTTATCTGGCACCATGCCAGTTTGTAGTGATATGTTGAAAAGATTAGCCAAAGGTGTGCTAAGCACCTCTTTACATTCCTTTAGAACCCTTGCATACAGTTCATCAGGGCCTGGGGATTTGTTAGGTTTTAATTTATCTATTTGCCTAAGGACCATGTCACTTGTGACCCTAATAGTGCACAGTTTATTATCGTCCTGTTCTACATAATTTATCATTACTGGAATATCGCTGGTATCCTCCTGTGTAAAAACTGAGAGGAAGTATGTGTTAAAAATTCTACACATTTCCTTATCACTGTCAGTGAGCTGACCCGAGGAACTTTTGAGTGGGCCTATCTTGTCCCTGATCTTACTTCTGTATACCTGAAAGAATCCTTTTGGGTTAGTCTTCGATTCTCTTGCAACTTTAACCTCATAATCTCTTTTTGCTTTTCTAATTCCCTTTTTTATTTCTCTCTTTAACTGAATATATCGATTTCTCAATTGCCCCTCTCCTCTTTTGATTTGCCTATATATGCCTCTCTTTTGACCAATCAGATATTTTAATCTATTGTTCATCCATTTAGGATCATTTTTGTTTGATCTGATTTCCCTATTTGGAACATAATTTGACTGAGCAGCTAGAACTATGCCCTGGAAAGCATCATATCGGCAACCATCACCACCTACCTGACCCTTAGTCAGGTCATTCCAGTTCAGCCCACCTAAGTAATTTTTCAGTCCTATGAAATCAGCCAAGCGAAAGTCAGGGACGGAGACTTGATTGCCATTATTAGGGGAATTCCATGATATATTAAAACTGAGTGATTTGTGATCACTTTCCCCAAGCTCATCATTAACCTCAAGATTATTAATTAGTGTTTCCCTACTGGCAAGAACCAAGTCAAGGAGGTTATTTCCCCTAGTTGGCTCTGTCACAAACTGTTTTAAAAAACAATCCTGGATCGTATCAAGAAAGTCACCTGACTCTAAATTTCCTGTCAAATTGCTCCAGTCAATCTGTCTATAGTTGAAATCTCCCATTAGCACAACATTTTCGTATGTAGATGCCTTACGAATTTCGTCCCATAGAAGTTTACTGCACTCCCTATCAAGATTTGGGGCCCTGTAAATCACACCCAAAATTAGTTTTTCTCGGCCCTCGAGAAGCTGTAACCAAACAGATTCAGTGGCTGACGCTTCTAATTTAATATCTTGTCTAACACAACAATTTAAATTGTCTCTGACATACATCGCTACTCCACCACCTTTCCTGTTGACCCTGTCAGTGTGGAATAATTTATAGCCTTGTATGTGACATTCAGAGGGCATCTCTCTATCTTTCAGATTGAGCCAGGTCTCTGTTATAGCAATAATATCTATGTTTCCTGCACTTGCAATTAATCTTAGCTCATCTATCTTATTTCTTACACTCCTGCTATTAGTATAGTAAACCTTAAGGGAGCTAGTCCCTTGCTGCCCTCTGCTGTCCCCCTTTGTTTGCTGACCTGATCTATTGTCTTTATTTATAACTTCATGCTGAATGCCTTTTATACATTTACTGTTTCCAACCCAAGTGTTGCAACCTGCCTACTTTCTGTACTCGACTGAAGAATCCTACTGTGTAGGCGAAACGTTTCGAAATAAAGATTCCTAACTGTTGAATGTGTGTCTTACTTACCAGGATAAAATATAAATGCTCGGCCCATTTATTTTTGTTTTTTTTATACACAAAGTATTTTCTCACGTTGATTACAATAGAATTTCATCTCATTTGTGTGAGGTTAATAACATGGCGAGGATCTGCTGATATTACTGATCTCAAACTTTTGATGTCACTTCTGCCTTGAAATTGGTAATATTTTCTAGTCATTTTCATCGCAAAATGGTAATTATGTTTCCGAAAATTAGTGGGTATAAATGTGTGAAACCTAAAATATTTAGTCTAGGATTTGATATTTTTTTTTTCAGAAATACGATAACTTAAAAGAGAATTCAAGAAGACAGAAAAAGTCATCAGTTTCTTTACACGGTTCTGACATTCTTAATTCTGTCTGATTTAAAACGTGAAGGTAAATGTGAACCTCCGTCATCTTGGAAAGAGTGATATACCTCGCTCCATGTAAAACACACACACACACACACACACACACACACACACACACACACACACACACACACACACACACACACACTTGACACAAACACTTGACACAAACACGTAACACCCCTTCCCTAACCACCTCACCTTAGCCACCTACCCCTCCCCCAAACCACCTAACCCCTCCCCAAACCGTCTAACCCCCGCCCAACAACCTCCCTCCCTCCAATAACCATCCTCCCCCTCCCCCATAACCATCCGTCCCCTCTCTCCCCCAAACCATCTAACTCCCTCCCCCAACTATCTCTGCCCCTCCAATAACCATCCTCCCCCTCCCCCACAACCTTCCATCCCCTCTCCTAACCATCTATTCCCCTCCCCCTAACCAGGATGAGGACAAGGGGCTCCAAGGACGAATCTGAGAGGGAGGAATGGGAGATAGAGCTCAAAAAAAGGGAGGAAGACTGGGGAAGGAGACTAGATGAGCTGGAAAGGAAGATGGAAGAGAGGTTAGCAGCAGAATGCAGAAGGTGGAAGCAACAGGCCACAGCAGCAGAAATCAAGATAGAGAGATTAGAAGAGGAGCTGAGACATCTGAAACAGCACAGAGACAAAGATATTACAGAAGTAGCATCGGGAATGGCTACATCGAACACAGACAACAGGTCCGAAGGAAGCATGGAAACTAAACTGTATGCAGAGGTCCTGTCAAACCCACATGGGGCCAAAACAAAGACAGGGAGCACTCTAGGACAGAAAGAGAGGTTGGAAGACATTGATGGAACTAGGACATGTGCAAGGACCTTACCAGATACCTGTGGGGGCCAGGAGCAGGTGAGCAGGAAGGATAAACCAAGAAGCATAGGGGCCATAACGAGGGAAGGGACTGAAGGAAGGAACACTCCACGGGAAGGAACTAAAACACATCAGAGGATGCAATGGGAGTCACAGTGGGAGGTGGAAAGGGAGAGATCCGTGTTTGTCTATGGGCTAGACGAAGCTAAAGGGGAAACTTATGATGAAAGAAAGCAGGAGGAGAAAAAAGCGATTGAAGACATCATGAAGGTGATAGGCGAGGGGGACATGACCCAGGTGGCAAATTTTCGGAGAATTGGGTGGTTCACAAAGAAAAGGAATCGGCCTCTCAAAGTAATTTTCAAGGCAGAATCAACCCGAACCATGATCCTGCAGGAGAAAGCACGGCTGAGAGGCAAGCAGGAGTTCCGGAGTGTGTACCTCGACCGAGACAGAACACAGGACGAAAGGAAGACAATGAAAGAGAGAGTTCAAAAACGAAAGGAGAAATGGGAGGAAATGAAAAAGGAGAGCAGAATAACCCAGGATCAAATGGAAGGACAAGCGCACCCCCCAGAAACACCTGCAGAAGGACTCCAGCCACGACACCCCCAAGGCAACTGAACATTCCAAACCAACCATCACACACCGATCCCTCTGTTTCCACCCCCCGCACCACAGTTACAGTATTAGAACAGAAGTTGAAGGTTTGGTACACAAATGCAGATGGATTAACGAATAAACATGAGGAATGGCAAGAAAGAATCAATGAGAAGTCCCCAGACATCATAGCAGTTACAGAAACAAAACTCATGGAGACAATAACAGATGCAATCTTCCCACCAGGATACCAGATCATGAGGAAAGATAGAAGGGGTAGGGGGGGAGGTGGGGTTGCTCTGCTCGTAAAAAACAGATGGAAATTCGAGAAAATGGAAGGAATAGATGAGACAGGAGAAAGAGACTACATAGCAGGTACACTTCAGTCTGGGGAACACAAAGTGGTCATTGCAGTGATGTATAATCCACCACAGAACTGCAGGAGGCCAAGAGAGGAATATGAAGAGAGCAACAGAGCAATGGTGGACACACTTGCTGAGGTGGCAAGAAGAGCTCACTCCAGCAGAGCAAAGTTGCTGGTTATGGGGGATTTCAACCACAGGGAGATTGACTGGGAAAACCTGGAGCCACATGGGGGTCCCGAAACATGGAGAGCCAGGATGTTGGACGTGGTGCTGGAAAACCTCATGCACCAACATGTTAAGGACACTACCAGAGTGAGAGGGGAGGATGAACCAGCAAGATTGGACCTTGTGTTCACCCTGGGCAGCTCAGACATTGAGGACATCAAGTATGAGAGTCCCCTAGGAGCTAGCGACCACGTGGTTCTGTGCTTTGAATACATAGTAGAGCTGCAAGTGGAGAGAATAACAGGAGTAGAATGGGAAAAGCCTGACTATAAAAGAGGGGACTACATAGGGTTGAAGAACTTCCTGCGGGAGGTCCAGTGGGACAGAGAACTGGCAGGAAAGCCAGTAAATGAAATGATGGAATATGTAGCAACAAAATGCAAGGAGGCAGTGGAAAGGTTCATTCCCAAGGGCAACAGTAACAACGGGAAGACCAGAACAAGCCCCTGGTTTACCCGACGGTGTAAGGAGGCAAAAACAAAGTGCAATAGAGAATGGAAAAAGTACAGAAGGCAGAGAACACACGAAAATAGGGAGATCAGTCGCAGAGCCAGGAACGAGTACGCACAGGTAAGGAGGGAGGCCCAGCGACAGTATGAAAATGACATAGCATCGA
This sequence comes from Cherax quadricarinatus, assembly GCF_038502225.1. Taxonomy (NCBI): domain Eukaryota; kingdom Metazoa; phylum Arthropoda; class Malacostraca; order Decapoda; family Parastacidae; genus Cherax; species Cherax quadricarinatus. The sequence goes on from NC_091348.1 coordinate 18,653,979, forward strand.
GAATCAAGACTGACCCAAAACTGTTGTATAGCCACATCAGGAGGAAGACAACAGTCAAAGACCAGGTGATCAGATTAAGGACAGAAGGTGGAGAACTCACAAGAAATGATCAGGAGGTATGTGAGGAGCTGAACAGGAGATTTAAGGAAGTTTTTACAGTAGAGACAGGAAGGGCTGTGGGAAGACAGCACAGAAGGGAACATCAAGAGGGAATATACCAACAAGTGTTGGATGACACACGAACAACTGAGGAGGAGGTGAAGAAGCTCTTAAGTGACCTTGACACCTCAAAGGCGATGGGACCGGACAACATCTCCCCATGGGTCCTTAGAGAAGGAGCAGAGATGCTGTGTGTGCCTCTAACCACAATCTTCAACACATCCCTTGAAACTGGGCAACTACCTGAGAAATGGAAGACAGCTAATGTAGTCCCCATATTTAAGAAAGGAAACAGAAACGAGGCACTAAACTACAGACCTGTGTCTCTGACATGTATTGTGTGCAAAGTCATGGAGAAGATTATCAGGAGGAGAGTGGTCGAACACCTGGAAAGGAACAAGATTATAAATGAAAACCAGCATGGGTTCATGGAAGGCAAATCTTGTATCACAAACCTCCTGGAGTTTTATGACAAGGTAACAGAAGTAAGACACGAGAGAGAGGGTTGGGTAGATTGCATTTTCCTAGACTGCAGGAAGGCCTTTGACACAGTTCCCCACAAGAGATTAGTGCAGAAGCTGGAGGATCAGGCACACGTAAAAGGAAGGGCACTGCAATGGATAAGGGAATACCTCACAGGGAGGCAGCAACGAGTCATGGTACGTGAAGAGGTATCACAGTGGGCGCCTGTTACGAGCGGGGTCCCACAGGGGTCAGTTCTAGGACCAGTGCTATTTTTGATATATGTGAACGACATGATGGAAGGAATAGACTCTGAAGTGTCCCTGTTCGCAGATGACGTGAAGTTGATGAGAAGAATTAAATCGGACGAGGATGAGGCAGGACTGCAAAGAGACCTGGAGAGGCTGGACATGTGGTCCAGTAACTGGCTCCTCGAATTCAATCCAGCCAAATGCAAAGTCATGAAGATTGGGGAGGGGCAAAGAAGACCGCAGACAGAATATAGGCTAGGTGGACAAAGACTACAGACCTCACTCAGGGAGAAAGACCTTGGGGTGACCATAACACCGAGCACATCACCGGAGGCACACATCAACCAAATAACCGCTGCAGCATACGGGCGCCTGGCAAACCTGAGAATAGCGTTCCGATACCTTAATAAGGAATCGTTCAAGACACTGTACACTGTGTATGTTAGACCCATACTGGAGTATGCAGCACCAGTCTGGAACCCACACCTGGTCAAGCACGTCAAGAAGTTAGAGAAAGTACAAAGGTTTGCAACAAGGCTAGTCCCAGAGCTCAAGGGAATGTCGTACGAGGAAAGGTTAAGGGAAATCGGACTGACGACACTGGAGGACAGAAGGGTCAGGGGAGACATGATAACGACATACAAGATACTGCGGGGAATAGACAAGGTGGACAGAGATAGGATGTTCCAGAGAGGGGACACAGGGACAAGGGGTCACAACTGGAAGCTGAAGACTCAGACGAGTCACAGGGACGTTAGGAAGTATTTCTTCAGTCATAGAGTTGTCAGCAAGTGGAATAGCCTAGCAAGTGAAGTAGTGGAGGCAGGAACCATACATAGTTTTAAGAAGAGGTATGACAAAGCTCAGGAAGCAGAGAGAGAGAGGATCCAGTAGCGATCAGTGAAGAGGCGGGGCCAGGAGCTGAGTCTCGACCCCTGCAACCATAATTAGGTGAGTACAATTAGGTGAGTACACACACACACACTAAAGCCTTTCCTCGATAAGTCAAACGCCTTACCAGCGTTCAAAACAATAGTGACTTTTATGTGTTTTTTTCATAATCTAAGAATCAGAAAGTGTGTGAAGCTGCCATGTTCTTGCCAGAGGGATCAATAAAGTCAAAATATTATAACACAAAATTGAGATGATGGTGGGTGAAATACATAATCAGATTTTCTTGGTGGCCCACGAGAAACCATGACACTCAGGACAAATTCGTTCTCGCTTCCAGTCTTGTGTTGAAGCTCATGACCAGTGTGGGCCATTCAGTGCAAGGATGGTGGAGATTCGACCCCTCTTCTGCCCCAGTCTCTCATCAGTCAAGATGCCACTGTTGGCTGGTTCCCGTCACATTTACAGTCCCTTCGCTGCTTCTATGAACCATGTCAATATATAGAAAAGAGTTCAGCCCTAAAAAATGAGAGCAATAAGTCTATTGTACAACCGTATTGACTAAGTTATTTGGGGGGCCAAGGGTCGTGCATGTCTGGTGAAACAACTTTTCATGGATCCACTTCCTGGACTATATATATATATATATACATATTTTTTTTTTACCCCTCTCATGCCCTTCCCGAAGCTAAATCGAAGAGCTCAGCATTTTCCTTGGTGTAAATGGCTGGGATATTTCCTCATTAGTCATAACTTCAGCACTCTATAGTGCCAGTGAGTTTAGTGTTTTTTTATTAATAAAATAAAATAGATCTAGTGCATTAGACGCCGACAAGACCCCTCGGAGCACTCTATTATTATTATTATTATTATTATTATTATTATTATTCAGGGGAATGCATTAAACGCGTAGGAGCCACACAGTGCCAGGGGTAAAGGAATACACAATGTTACAAAGGCACGTGTATAAAAAAACATACAAATGCGTTGCATAATATATTCAGCCTCAACAGACTATTTTATTGCTGGAGCTATACTATTTCACGAATATATATATATATATATATATATATATATATATATATATATATATATATATATATATATATATATATATATATATATATATATATATGGCTCAATAATGCATAATTCACATGTCTGTGCCAATTATGGAATTTGATATGATTAGCTTTGATGTCACATCATTATTTGCAAAAGTTCCTGATGATTACTACTTTTTTGTCACAAAAATATGTAATTAACGAATGGTGTCATTAAATTGAAAATTATGACATTATTATTATTATCACGCTAAACTGGTGTAGATTATTCGTTGCTAATCAGCTAATTAAAATTTGTATTATTCACACAAAGTTTGTGTATTTTGATGAGGTCTACTCCAAAAAAGTTTGGTATGGCAACGAGGAGACCACTTTCCTTAGTTCTTAGACTAACTCATACACATGGGTTAGTAAAATCTTTCAATTTCAATTTCTACAGCGTGAAGGGATCAAGGGGACTGAAACCTTGATCTGACCATCCTCAGAATGCAGCCTCTGATACAAGTGGAAGCAATGGTTAGGCTTGGTTTAATGAGGAATTTTTAAGCAGTGAGATTAGCTTTGTATGTCAGGGTTGGGCGGCTACTTCTCAGTCTTGTGGAATTCCGAGCTTAAGCTGTCTTGGCGTCAGTTTGGTGACTGAGACGAGACTGGTCTCACGGCAACAAAGAGACCGAGGAAGTCACCGACACAATCTATTCTCCATTTAAAGCCCCTTTTACACAAATTGCACTTTTTGTATTTTACGTATGCTTCAGATTTTGTGACGGTCATTCTCGGTTAGGTTAGGTTGGGCTAGGTTAACCTAGATTAGGCCAGGTTAGGCTAGGTTAAAATAGATTAAAGTGTTTCCGTATAATTAGCCTTACAGTGATAAGATTTAAAAAAGATGAATGGTTTATCTTTGACAGAGTGGGCCATGCATTAAAATTTCGAGCATTTATTTTAATGAAAAAAAAAAAAAAACGTGAAGGATGGGTTAAGAAATGAAGTCCGTCTTGCGCCACAGGTGGAAATATCGAAATGTTTATTAACACTGGGGTAAGGTAAGCATTCGTAAATCCTTCTCGGTTCAAAGACAATCTTCAGCGTCTCTAAGCATTCGTAAATCCTTCTCGGTTCAAAGACAATCTTCAGCGTCTCTAAGCATTCGTAAATCCTTCTCGGTTCAAAGACAATCTTCAGCGTCTCTAAGCATTCGTAAATCCTTCTCGGTTCAAAGACAATCTTCAGCGTCTCTAAGCATTCGTAAATCCTTCTCGGTTCAAAGACAATCTTCAGCGTCTCTAAGCATTCGTAAATCCTTCTCGGTTCAAAGACAATCTTCAGCGTCTCTGAGTTCTGGGTAAAAGCGTCTGCTTGATGTGTCGAGATCTCATGGTTGTAAAACCACTGTATTAGCAGATGGTAATACCGACAATTTGTAGTTGATAATGCCACTACAAGTAGCAGTGCGTCGTGTAAATGAAATTTTCAGTTGTTGTTAATATAAGACACACTGTGAGGGTTATGACATTTTATTCATAAAGTGAGTTGAAGACGAAATATGAATTGAAGACTTAATACCACACTTCTGATTCTTAGACTGTTGAAAAGGATTCATTCAGCCACATTGTCATAGGTCATCATTGTTGTTGTTCGGAGCTCTGGTATCTGGGAGGGGGTTAAGCTTACTAAGTCTGGGAGATAATGTTTGTGTATGTGTTTTGTTGTATTTTCTTTTTTTAAGAGGAAGCCTCCTTTTCCCTTTGGCTGCGAGTTTAGCGCTCCCTCGTAGTAATAAACATGACGTTTATCAATGTTTTTCAAAAGTGATGAAGGTTAATGCAATTTCTTCTTAGCCTTCTGTTCTTCACCTTTCACTTCACCCTTCGTATCACTTTCCTTTATTAATAGCCCGTCTTCTTTCTTCTCTTCTTCCTTTTTCTCATTTTCTTTTTCTTCATTCTAGTCACCGTCATTGTTTACCTTCTTCCAGAGTTGCAGGTGTTTCCTTCCTTCCTATCCACGCAGTTTTATTACTTTAAACTCCTCAACATTTTCCAGCCCCTTTTCCCATTATCTTCTCTCCACCCCCCTCTCCTCTTCTCTTCCATTCTTCTTTCCATTTCCCCCTCTATTCTCATTCAGTATCCTCTCCCTTTCCTTCTCTTTCTTCTCATTCCTCCTCATCTCTTCTCACCCTATCACTTACCCACTCCTCTCTTCCCCTTTCCATCATTTGCATTTCCCTTCCGTCCCACCCCCTTCCAGGAGTAACCAACACTGAGGAAGCTTAAAGTTGCCTGCGAACTCGAGCCTCCTACCATTCCTGCCTTGCATGGCCTCCCGCTGGCAACCAGGGACTATGGCAACGGCCCTCGCGTTGTTGGTGCGTTGCCATTGTGGTGTTTATGTATAATCACAAGATGCAAATCGAGGCGTGTGCAGGGGTGGGCTGGCGGTACTCGCAGTCGGTACCAGGTGACGGACGAATGCTTGATTGGATCAGAGTTTGGATTGCCCTTTGTGTATGTGTGTGTGTGTGTGTGTGTGTGTGTGTGTGTGTGTGTGTGTGTGTGTGTGTGTGTGTGTCTTTGTTTACTTCTGACCTCTCCTCTTTTCAAATTCTCTCTCGTTGTATCTTACCTCGTATTACCTGTCCCTGATATCTGCAGTTTCTCTCTCTTGGGAGATAAACAAGTACAATCCTAAGCAGGGAAGAGTAGTAGCTCCAGGTCATCGGATCAGACGCCTTTCAATAGCCTGCAGTGAAGGGTCTCTAGAGCTTTATCAAGCCATGGCTTCACTAAGTTTTGTTTCATCCAGATATTGTATTTTTACTAATTATTATGGCCACTCTGCCTTCCATTAATACTGGATCTTGTGCGAGTCCGCAGGATCCTGCGTAAGCACTCACAGGAACCTTTGAGTCCATACGGGATCCTGTATGAGTCCATTCGGGATTCTGCGAGTTGTTTAGATTATATATTTGTCAGGAAACCGACAAAATGCCCCCCCGGCACGGTTCTTAGTTATGTGATGACCCGCCAGCGGAGCTTTGGGGTCATCCAACCGAGGCCTTTCGCTGGCTTGCTGGTCCAACCCCTTTAAAAGTTAGATAACATCACTTGACGTTTTAGTTACCCAGTGAGTTGATGTACCTCCACTTGACGTCCCAGTAATTAAAGTTTCCAGGAATCAATAAATTTGGTCTTTGTTTTCTTTATCTTCGTTGTTTCCGAAATGTGTATCGTAGCTACACTGTGCTTCAGGCCTCTCACATATTTACGTCTAATTCCGCTGGAGTCAGTGTAGGTGACAGAGGATGCATCCAATGTCTGCTAAGCGCCGAGGAAGTTGAAAATTCAGATTACTCGTAGGGATGTTAGAAAGTATGTCTTTAATCATAGAATTGTTAGGAAGAGGAACAATCAGGAAAGTGATGTAGTGGAGGCAGGGACCATACATAGCTTTAAGAAAGAGGCACGATAAAGCTCTTGGAGCAGGGAGAGAGTGGAGTTAGTAACGACCAGCGAAGAGGCGGGGCAAGGAGCTACGAATCGATCCCTGTAAGTACAAATAGGTGAGTACAAAAAGGTGGGCACAGGCTACCTATCCGTACTCACCTTCCAGTTGTTTGGTAAATAGGTAAATACTATTGTCACTATTATCTTAGGCCCTCTGGTTGAAAGTTTTTTCTGCTGTTTATTGGATTGATCCCCTAATTTCTATATTAGCCAGTACCTCAAAGTTTGTTTCTTAACTGCGACATTCTTCCACTCGCTTTATGTTCTCTTTCGTCTCTATGTGGTATCCCTCAGTGAAAATATATTTGTTATTCTTGTAATGGCAAGAGAGTCACGTTTTTCTTGTCCATTTATTTCAGGTCTCCTCTGTGTACGAGCCCATCTGTGTTTGTGTATTATACATTGGGCCTTCTGTCCCTTACTTTACACCGTGATTTATGCACCCTGCTATCCATTGCACTTTGTGGGTTTTCGGGTGAGGAGCCGTGGTGAGGTGTGTTAGCTGGTGGTACGAGGACACGAGGCCAGTCCAGTGTATAGTCGTCATGTTAAGGGTGAAAGACAGATGATGATACTGGGAACGACATGGGTTGGGATTTAGTGTTGGGCAACGACTGTGTATTAGGTATGTGCTTGTGTTGGGAAGCATTAGGAAGGGAGGAGTTATATTGGAGAGAGATGAGGTACCGAGGGATGGTGAGTGTGTGTTTGTGTGTACACTGGGAGAGTGTAGGATCAAAGGGTGGTGGAGAAAAAATATCGGAGTGGGGGAAGGGGGGGCTAGTATGTAATGGTAGATACAGTAGGGGAATAGCAGGGGTCAGTGAGTTACTCTCGCCTCACAACACCATTCTCGCCTCCACAACACAACCAATCCCCGCTGTCGTCCGCAACGACAGCAATGCCAAAATTTTCAAAATATAGTGCCATCATTTCGGCCTTCCGTTCACTAAATTTATAACCCTCCTCTCAGTAATGAAAAGACATATATTATCGCATTCTGCGAAGGACGCAAACCATCGGAACTACGAAGAACGTTCCTTTGTAGGAAACTGTAGGACGCTATAGGTCACTGTAGGACGCCTCTGTGATGTGATCCTTGGTTCTACGTAGGGATGAGACGCAAACATATCAGGCTGGGATGGACTGACGTTAAAATACTGGGAATGAACTGGTGGGAGAAGACTGGGGGTCACCTGGTGTAGTGAACTCACAATATTCATTCATATATGTATTTTTTTTTTTTGTGAGCGCGAACATGTGCCATTAGTACCTCTCTTGTTTTGTGTGATATTCTTTACCAACATTTATTTATCTCTTCGTTTATTTACCTCGGTCAGATATTTATCTCACCTTGTATTACATATATCTCTCTGGTTCATCGTTTATGCTTGGCCACTTCTCTCACCCTTGTACACGACTAAAAAAAAAAAGCATCTCTACCGTCACAGCAAGATTCTTTTTTTTAGCTCTTACCCATCAAGAGTCCTACACCCTTCCCAGGTAAGAGATGGTATCAGGTACCGATATACGTGAAAATAGGGACATGGATATATACATCGTAAGGTGTATATACTGAGTTTTTAATACCTAGTTTAGGGATTACAATATTCTTGTCTGGTGGGGAACAGGTTACGTGCAGCCTTAATAACCCTCGTGTAGGTGAGTCTTTAAACCTAATTAACCAACCAACCAAAACCTTTCGTTGGGGGGCGGGGGAATTATTATTTTTAATCTCACACCCTTCGTGTGTAAACTAAGATGGATTCGGCCATCGGAGGCTTACCCACTAAACTGGTCATCCCAAAATTAGAACCCGTGACAAGAGACACTGTGCTCTTTCTTGACGAACAAAACACCACCTCTAGTCAAGATTTTTCTCCCTCCATTATCTAGTTGTGACAGTTCCTAGACAACTTTCAGCATCTAGTTTAAATCCACCCACACAGAACACTGCCTCCCCCCCCCCTCTACTAGATGAGCTCTCCTAGCAGATGTCTTGATGACGATGAAAAACTCTTGGGTCAAGGAATTAAAGGATTATCTCCTCTTACTTGGATCAGATCTGATTACCTCAGATTCCCCAGGCGCTTGATGACCTTTACAGATTTAATGCTACCCATTATTATTATCATTATTATTATTTTAGAATTTTCATTATTATTGTTACTATTATTATATTTTCATTATTAATATAGTTTTATTATTACTGTTATCATATTTTCATTATTACTGTAATTATATTTTCATTATTACTATTATAATTATTAAAATTATTATTTATATAGTCATAAGGCGCCTAGAGAAGTGGGGGGTAATCAGATCCAGTCCAAGGAAACGAGGTGTAACTCCCATTATTAGGATGAAGATCCCTTCACCGGCCTTAGGCCACCTTCCTCGATGGGCTGCTGTCAGGTGCAGTGTTTTACCCGTATTGGAATTTGCATTTCATGTTCCTCACAATATTTATTGAGCCAGAATCATATTCTTATTGTCCCGGAGATCCATCGCTTTCAGCTTTCTTCCTCGGTAGAAGGCTACACCCTTTCTAAATCTAGAAAGGATATTGGAAAACACGGGTTTGGAAGTAGAGTTTTGGACGAACTGAACAAACTGCTGAGCAAGGTCGCTGAAGCTACGACTTTGAACTGTAAATTACACGGACAGGTGAGTAAGAGGGGGTTGGGTCTGTGTAACACCTGCCTAGGTGAATAAAACACCTGTGCAACATTTGGGTTTCTTTACTGATGAAATGCTTCCCTGAACAGGAGGTTTCTTTAGTCTGTTGCGAAGCTGATAAAAATACTGGAGACAGTTGAAAAAGTGGAGATTTTGAGGTGTTCAGTCGCTTGGTCTTGATCAATATGGGGAGATTGATCTCAAAATTACCTTTTCACTTTAATCAAGACTGAGGGAGTGATCGTCTAAAAATCTTCGCTTCTTCAATTGTCTCCGGTATTTCATTTATCTCTGTTTTCAACTGAAGAAATCTCCCAACCAGGCAAAACTGCACATGTGTCTTATTCGTCAACCTGTTGGTATTGTGCACCTTGTAATGTAATTAGGTATTACGAACACAGTTACAATTAGAAGGGCTGTAGTCCCTGGTCATAAGATTTAGTACTGATAAAGGAGTAATCAAGGAATGTTTAATTAAGGCGAAGGTAAACAAAAGAAGACGTTTTATTTGAGTATTCTTATAGTCACACCACCAACATCAGTATTGAAATTGTGTACAACAATACAACAGATTTGTAGATACCATACTTGTGAATGATGTAGTGAGAGAGGGAGAGGGAGAGAGTACACTCGCTGCTATAATAATTTTTTCTGGTACAGAAAAAATGAACATTATTATTTTATTATTGGTTAACATCAGTGACATATAGAAAGCCCCTGGTTATGCAGAACATTTCGGGCAACTTCGGTTAATTTTGTCCTCAGGATGCGACCCACACCAGTCGACTAACACCCAGGTACCTACTTGCTATTGGTTTATACGCTCATACAGACACTGTCCAATATGTGTTAATCAGCGAAACTCGTGAGGGACTGACCTCCAGACCTGGTTGTAGAAAGTAGTTGAACCCCCTCACCTCGATTGACTAACGTTTATACCTGGCGATTTAACTTCGGTGTACATGTGGGGCCTCGACGCTGATAACGGCAGCAACTACAGAGCTTTTGTTTGACGGTGAAGGGAACGCAGATTGTGCGGTTGAGAGTCACACCGTGTAAAGTGAATTACTGGGAGATCGTCACATACATACCTGCCTTGTGTGCAACAGCTAACATACAGCATTATTTCTCTATTCTCTGGCTGTTATGTTCTTATGAGAGGGTATGCCATCCCTTTTTGATGTTATTTTTTATTTTGTTTATTTTTGTTTAAATTGACTTAGTACTTCCTCATTTATGGTTGACAGACCTTGTCCTCCTGCTCAAGGGCTGAACATTAAGCGTTTAAAATTTATAATCAAAGATTACAGAAACGACACGAGTGCAGGAACGACACGAGTACAGAAACAAGTGTAGGAACGACACGCGTGCAGGGACGACACGAGTGCAGGAACGACACGAGTGCAGGAACGACACGAGTGCAGGAGAAGCACCCAGCCCTTTCTCTGACTTATTTACAAACGTATAAGATTGTATCCCCTCAGTCGTTAAACTAACCTTAACAACAACTAACATGGTTTTCGAGATGGTGAAATGATTACGACGTTAACCTAACCTTAGTGTGTTTATGCGCAGTATACAGATAATGGATTTTTTGTGAGATTATCAGACGTCATTTCAGTAAAATACCATAAATTTCACTCATTAACATGTCGGTATATTCTACCGTTGATATGTTGTACTAACATCATTAAACGTGTCTATGAAAGATCCTAAGAATATGTCTTATTACAGATTCTAAGCATGTCTATCAAAGACCGTAAGCATGTCTTAAATTTGAAGCGACGCCTTTCAGATCTCCCTAAAACACGGATGGAAGAAAGTTTCCAGAACGCAGCTGGAAGGCTACGTACGAGGATACCGTCTCTACATACTAGGCTACCGTCGCTACGTACTAGGCTACCGTCGCTACGTACTAGGCTACCGTCGCTACGTACTAGGCTACCGTCGCTACGTGCGAGGCTACCGTCGCAACATACGAGGCTACCGTCGCTACGTACGAGGCTACCGTCGCAACGTACGAGGCTACCGTTGCAACGTACGAGGCTACCGTCGCTGCTCTGGAGTGTATGAACACGGCATCCAGACTTACAAAAATCTTCCAGTCCGTTTTTGCGTGTTTCTCTGAAATTCTATTTTTTTTTTACCACAATTCAACTTAATATTCAGCATATAAAATTTAGGAGCCGAAAAAAATGGCTAATGAAAATCATTTTTTTTTTCTTCGTGAGAGAGAGAGAAAGAAAGAGAGAGAGAGAGAGAGAGAGAGAGAGAGAGAGAGAGAGAGAGACAGAGAGACAGAGACAGAGACAGACAGACAGACAGAGGAAAGAATAAGTGAATAAGTGAACCTGCTACCAGATTATTATTATTATATTTTTTAGCTAAATTTCAAATTTAAATTATTCTGTTAGTAGTTTTTGAAACTATTTTAATAGTAGTAATAAAATAAATTATTTTATGAGAGTAATGAAATATTCAAGGACGTGAAATCGGAAAATCAGAATCAAGGAAATAAAATCTTAAAACACACACACACACACACACACACACACACACACACACACACACACACACACACACACACACACACACACACATACAAAGGAATGTTTGATTGCTTAATGTTGGCCGGAGAGTCTGGGAAGGAGCCAAGGAGTTTTGTGTAAGGTTAACGAAGCTAACTTAACGAGGCGTGAGCTAACGAGATACAAGACCGCTCATGAAGGTTAACGAGAGAGCGACGCTTAACGACTTATAGAGATTGCTCACTAGGGAATGATGACTCCTGGGATACCAACAAGATTCTCTCTCTCTCTCTCTCTCTCTCTCTCTCTCTCTCTCTCTCTCTCTCTCTCTCTCTCTCTCTCTCTCTCTCTCTCTCTCTCTCTCTCACACTCTCACACTCTTACACTCACACTCTCACTCTCTCACTCTCTCACTCTCTCTCTCTCTCTCTCTCTCTCTCTCTCTCTCTCTCTCTCTCTCTCTCTCTCTCTCTCTCTCTCTCTCTCTCTCTCTCTCTCTCTATCACACAAATTCTATACACTTTTTTTAAATATGGCATTTTTTTCCCACCTGTTTCATGCCGACGGTGGCCGAAGTTAATGGAGGATTAGAAGAGAGCCTTCTGCTTTCCTAGATAACGTAAGACGGTCCTCGATTGTAGTAGATCGGCCTTTGCAACAAATAACCTCGGTGTGGACGCCCAAGCATTCTGCTCTCTGACTTTCTCTTGTATTCTCGCTCACTATCTCCCATCTACTTTCTCTGAAGTACTATTTCCTTCATCGTTTCAGTCACACACACACACACACAAAACAGGCCAAGTGTCTAATTGACAAGTGACTATGACAAAATTGTAAATAACACACACACACACACACACACACACACACACACACACACACACACACACACACACACACACACACACACACACACACACACACACACACACATATATATATATATATATATATATATATATATATATATATATATATATATATATATACACGTCCTTTTTCATCCTTTCCGTTTCCCCTCTTTCTTTTGTCTATTCTCTCTGTTCCTCTTAATCTCCTTTGCCTTTCATATTCTCCCTTTCTCTTAGTGTCCTACGTCTCCCTTCCTATTTTTTCCCTAATCATCCTGTGTCATCCGTTTTCTCCCTTTCCTTCATTTCTCTCTCTCTCTCTCTCTCTCTCTCTCTCTCTCTCTCTCTCTCTCTCTCTCTCTCTCTCTCTCTCTCTCTCTCTCTCTCTCTCTCATTTCTCACCCTCTCTTTCTCCTTCTCTCACTTTCCCTCACCATCCTGTTTATCTCTTCCTGTTCCCCATCTTCCTTCTTATCTCCTCTCTCTCTCTCTCTCTCTCTCTCTCTCTCTCTTGGTCTCATGGTCTCTCTCTTTCCCCTTTCCCTCATCAAGCATGAGAGGAAAATCTCTCTCGCTCCCCCTCACTCTACAGAGTCAATCGTCTCTCAGCACCCGCTACTAAAATGCAATTGCAATTTCATTCATGCAGTGGCAGTTGCACTGTCAACTGCAGGTGTACAAATGGTCTGCTCTTATAATATTTGAGGGATTTTGAGTACTGAAATCTAAGTGAAGATTTAAGATCAAATTTAATTTTTATTCTTGTTGGGGGTTGAGAGAGAGAGTGAGAGAGGGAGGGAGGGAGGGAGGAAGCAAATAAGTATATGGGAGAGACTGGACAGTATAGGGAATGTCTTAGAGAGACTATCAGACTATCTGCTGGAAAGAACTATCGTCTTATTTCTAGATTAAAGACTGTTGTGCATAATATAGTCGTATTAGTGGAGGGTAGAGAAGAAGGCTGTATCAGGAAGGAAGGAATACAGGAAGGTAGGAAGGAAAGGATGAAGCTAGAAAGGAAGGTAGGTTGGCAGGAAGGAAGATAGGAAGGAAGGTAGCAAGAAAGGAAGAAAAGAAGGAAGGAAGAGTGTAAAGGACACAGAACTGGGTCGAGGTCGTTTTTTAGTACGTGGGTGCAAAGAGGAAAACGTATCATTTTCTCTTAATGATAAAAGGTGTTGAGGGATATAACCAGAGAGAGAGAGAACTGAAGCTGATGTCAGCGTCGCTTTCAAGCTAACAAGAGGATGTTCCGCCCTAGAGCTGAAAGGATGGTTCTGTGCATGTGTTCACTCTTCACGTATAATCGTAAAATTCATCGCTCTGGGTATTTTCAAATCTTCAGTACAAGCACAAAAAGCTTGTGACTTATATATATATATATATATATATATATATATATATATATATATATATATATATATATATATATATATATATATATATATATATATATGCAATAAGATCACAGTAAACAGGTGATTTTAAAATATGAAAAACAACCACTGTGAAAAAGTAGTGAAATTCCAAGCGCTTTCGTGACTACTCACATTGTCAAGGAACTATGAAAGCAATACATCAAAGGAAGGCAATTAAAGGGCTTAGACTACACCTCACAGTCAGCCCCCACAACAAAGAAACACTTGACGTACGACAATACCGGACTCATAAGAAAAGAGGAACACTGCAGTAAGTCCGCTGGTCCAACTAGACAGGTCCTCACGACATCCCACCAACAAAATATTCTACCCAAGAAACAAGGTTTATTTGTCCAATGTATTATTAAACTCTAACCAAATTTTATTAATTATAAATGAGTCTAATTTATATAAGCCTAAGGAAATATTCATATTATTTTCAAAACTGCTTTTTATGAAACAAGATTGAATTATATTTCTGTCAACTATGGACTTGCTTGATACAACTTTCTCAACTTTTTGAAAATCAATTGGATGGTTAAAATCTCTCATATGAATAAATAGAGCATTGGAATCTTGTCCAGTTCTAATTCTATATTTATGTTGTTTTAATCTTTGATGTATTACTTTCATAGTTCCTTGACAATGTGAGTAGTCACGTAAGCGCTTGGAATTTCACTACTCTTTCACAGTGGCTGTTTTCCACATTTTAAAATCACCTGTTTACTGTGATCTTACTGCATTAATGGATGCCACACGACTCTTCAGAATGTTCTCGGTAAGCTTTCCTAATCATGTTTCTTTTGTTTCACAGTTTTCTTCTGCACTGATCAAGTTCCACAAGTTAAAAATTCGACTTAATTTTTTTAAAAATTGTTTAAATGAACAAGTTCTGCCTAAATCTCTTTTACCCAATAGACTCCTTGACATGAGAGATCGTCCTTTTGATGATTTCATGAGAATTATTCTTCAGAAACATATTGAAATTACTAAAATAAAGTAAGCTTTCAAAATATTGAGAAACAAAAAATACTCTTTTAATCAGGCCATTCCATCAGAATGGAAACATAGTATGTTAGATCATTGCTATAATAAACTCAGAAGAATTTGTAATGAACTCAAAAACAAACTACAAAGAAAATTAGACAATTTAATTGAAAATAGTGATTGGACAAAGCATGCTAATAACAATTTTGTAATTAACTTATCAGACGAAATTTTAGACAAACATACAACTGCTGCTCTAGGTTTTGGTCTAAGTTTTGCAACTTCAAAAAAACTTAATAATGTTGAAGTTGCAAAAGCCTTTTGTAACTTTGAAAAATTTTCTGATTTATCCTCTGATGAAATTAATATTAGTAAAGGAATGGTATATAGCTCTATGTTAAAACCAAACATTCCCAATTGCCCTCAAAGATTCTTTAAGTCTTATGATACACTTAATAATAATAATAAAAATTTGCGCCTTACCAAAGCAGATAAAATAAATGCTATTATAATTATGAAAGAAAATGATTACCAAGAAAAAATGAATAATCTATTAGATGATACTGAAACCTATTCTAAACTTAGAAATAACCCCCTTAGAAACCGTTAACAGCAATTTCAATAAAAACAATTTACTTCCACTAATCCATCTTTACCTTACATGTATAGACTAATAAAAACACACAAACCAGGGAATCCAGTCAGACCAATTATTAGCTCCATAGGATCAGTTTCGTATAAATTGTCCATATGGCTTGTTGACATTTTGAGCCCTATTGTTGGTAAAATTTCTAACTTCAATGTTAAAAACAACTTAGATTTAGTTGATAAATTAAGCTCCTTGACTGACTTAAATGACTTTAACATGGTTAGTTTTGATGTTACTTCCTTATTTACGAAAGTTCCTGTTGATGATTTATTAAGTTTCTTATCTGAAGAACTCGTTAATTATGATTTACCATTACCAGTTCCTACCATCATTAAACTTATTAAACTTTGCATTGTTGATGCAAAATTTGTATTTAATGATAAGTTTTATACTCAGAAATTTGGTATGGGAATGGGAAATCCTCTTTCACCTGTTCTTAGTAATCTATACATGGAATTTTTTGAAACAAGATTGCTTAACACAATCCTCCCTAATAGAGCAAAATGGTTCAGATATGTTGATGATATTTTATGTCTTATGCCCAAGAATGTAGATATACACCATTTCCTTGGCAAATTAAATAGCTTAGCCCATTCTATAAACTTTACTGTTGAGTTTGAGGAAAATAACTCATTGCCTTTTCTAGATGTTTTAATTATTAAGAGTAATAATGAATTCAAATTTAAAATTTACAGAAAACCTACAAATAACTGTTCCTATGTCCACTATTATTCTTCCCATCAAGATAAAGTTAAACTGTCTGTTTTCTCATCAGTGTTTTTGAGAGCTTTACGTATTTGTAGTCCAGAGTTCATAGATGAAGAAATATCCAAAATTTATGAAATAGCCATTGATCTGAAATACCCGAGAAATGTAATTGATAAATCATTTAAAATTGCTAGAAATACTTTTTACAATCCAAAAAGGGACAACCAACCTTATTCAACTAAAAATATGTTGGTTCTCCCTTACCATGAAAACTTGGTTGATATGCTTTCTCTTCTTAAGACTTTTAATATTAAAGTTGTTTTTAAAAATCTTGATACAGTAAAAAAAAAACTTTTGATAAAGAATTCCCCCCAAAATGCTGACGGATGTGTCTATAAGATTCCTTGTAAAATTTTCGATAAAGTTTATTACGGTCAAACTGATAAAAATTTCGAACTTAGATTAAAACAACATAAATATAGCATTAGAACTGGACAAGATTCCAATGCTCTATTTATTCATGTAAGAGATTTTAACCATCCAATTGATTTTCAAAAAGTTGAGAAAGTTGTATCAAGCAAGTCCATGGTTGACAGAAATATAATTGAATCTTGTTTCATAAAAAGCAGTTTTGAAAATAATATGAATATTTCATTAGGTTTATATAAATTAGACTCATTTATAATTAATAAAATTTGGTTAGAGTTTAATACATTGGACAAATAATAAACCTTGTTTCTTGGGTAGAATATTTTGTTGGTGGGATGTCGTGAGCACCTGTCTAGTTGGACCAGCGGACCTACTGCAGTGTTCCTCTTTTCTTATGAGTCCGGTATTGTCCCGCGTCAGGTGTTTCTTTGTTGTGGGAGTTGACTGTGAGGTGTGGTCTAAGCCCTTTAATTGCCTTCCTTTGATGTATTACTTTCATAGTTCCTTGACAATGTGAGTAGTCACGAAAGCGCTTGGAATTTCACTACTCATTCACAGTGGTTGTTTTGCATATATATATATATATATATATATATATATATATATATATATATATATATATATATATATATATATATATATATATATATATATATAATCTTTGTAACATTTGGATTCAACTTATTTTTTTCCTTGTATGTATACGTATCGTTTCTGTGGTGGTGTATTTATGGGGAGGCTTAACAAAGTTCCTGGCCAGCGAAACGTGCTAAAAATTCAAAATCGAAACGTTGCAAATGTGTTCATTTACGTGACTTGCCTTTGCGGTTTTACCGCTTCCCCATTACGGTAATAATAATAATTGTAATGATAATAATGTAAAAGTATAATGAATTTGTCATCATATAATTAACACTTAGTCAGGTGACGTTTCCTCACAAAAAAAATATAAAATCATTAAAACTACAAAAAATAGAAATCTGAAAAAATAAAGAAAATTTAATGAAAATAAAAATGTATAATGCATAATAAAATATTTCAATAACCCAGCTCCCTGAGGCAATAAATTCCCCTCTCGATGTGTTCAATTGAATTTCAATATTGCTTTTGTCATGTCAGTGCCTATACCAGAGTGGCACTCTTTTGTCTTGTCAGTGCCTCACCCTGAGAGTGGCACCCCTTTGTCGTGTTGGTTGTCTATAAAGAGTAGTAACCCTCCCCCCCCTCTTCCCTTTGTATTACCGGTAGTGCCAACCAGATTGGCACCCCCCCCCTTTTGTCTTTAAGTGTCTAAATCGATGATTAGGCCGCTTTTGTTTTGCCTGTGGACCAATGGGTTTCCGGCTGCCTTCAAGAGAGAGCTGGACAGACATTTAAAGTCGGTGCCAGATCAGCCGGGCTGTGATTAGTACGTTGGACTACGTGCGGCCAGTAGTAACAGCATACTTGATCATGCCTTGATCCACCGGGAGGCCTGGTCGTGGACCGGGCCTCGGGGGCGTTGATCCCCGGAATACCCTCCAGGTAGACCCCTTTGTTTTGCAAGTTGCCAATAACAGAGTAACATCCCTTCGTTATGCCCGGGGTCTGTAATAGAGAAATGGTATTCCTTTCTTTTGCTCCAGTGGCCTAAACCTCTTACATCAATGTATTTATCTGGCTCATCAATTCGTATACACGTTTTTTATTTTTTTGTAATTTATATATTTGTTTTATTCTGTATACCTGCTTCATTAATTTTCATGCTTCCTCTGTCAGTTTCTATTCCTGCTTCGTTAATTTATATACCTGTTCGCTAATTCAGACCGATCATAAATTTTTGATGCTTTCGTAATTTTTATCACCTGTTTCATTAATTTACATGCCTGTTTAAAATGAAATGAGAGAGAGAGATAGGAAGAGAAAGCAGCAACTTCACTCTGGCTGTATCCTTCTCCAGAACGTCACTTCATTTGAGATCATTTATCCCCAGGATGACTCGAGTATGGAACACATTCGTACAGTATAATGATGTCAACGAGATAAAGTCAGTTGATCAAATGAAAATGCTGGCCCACAGATGGCTCCAACTTCATCCTGTTCCCTACTTGTATGTCTCGTAACAATAAAAATGCTTTCAAATGAGCTGATGTAGGTAACAGCTCTTAGCTTGCCAATAAAGTTAGGAATCCTTAACCTGCAGATAGCTGGTCAATAAAGCTAGGGATCCTTAACCTTGTCAAACCCTGTGTAAAAAAAAGAGAAGGATGCAGACTCCAAGGAACGAACAGCGACCTCACAAGACATAAGCTCGTGACAACGAGATGAAATCCTCCGGCAGTCTTAATCTGAACACAATATAAGACCATAATGGCATTTCTGCCTCCATGAGGTCATAATTAAGTCTAATTAGATATCTAGTTTTGCGAGAACAGCTTCCTAGGATTCTAATTAACTGTGGGAGAGATAGTGTAGTAATTAAACCATGGGTGAAGAGCCAGGAATGTTCCGGCGCAAATGGTGCCTCCCCAGAGCACTATATGTACCCGGCTTGCAAATTATACTGGATATCCGTCATTAACTATTTATTTTTGTTTACGTTTTTTTTGCCGTTTAAGCAGTTAGTGTATTGTTCACTTGGTGCTCTGTTCGTCATTACTCTCGCCTTGTCCTGGGAGGAGGAGGAGGAAGAGAGAAAGGGAGGAGGAACTATGTTATATCTTATATTTATTATTTGTTGTATAATGGTTAGTTTATTGGGTTTAAAGCTTGTCGACTACACCAGAGTCATTAAGTGTGTGTGTGTGTGTGTGTGTTTTATGGAGTGTATTTATGTGGTATTTGGATATGTAATACACAAAATATTCATACCTGATGGACATACAGAACACCCGTATGAACACCACACACACACACACTCACACACACACACACACACACACACACACACAGATCCACGCAAGCTTCCGCTCCCCCCCCCCCCTTCGCCTGGGTTAATTTAACAAGCAAACACCTGCTTTGGCTACAACGTGAACTAAGCAAATATTTAACCTGGGGAATCAAGGCAGGATTAACCCTCGCCTGGCCTGGTTTCAGCTAGGTTTTGATCGCATTATTTTCTTTGTTATGGAATATGTGAAGTTCTCCTCTGTGGAAAAATGATATTGTTTTGATAGTTAACCTTTATTTAAAGACAATGTTTCGCTCGAACGGAGCGAAACGTAGTCTTAAAATGTAGGCTTGCAATTCGTCATCTTTATAAATACGTATTTTCTGTGTATATCTGTTAGATATAGATTTATATACAACTTATGTGATAATAAATAAAATCCACAATACTGTGGCTGGAACAATTCACAGATAACTTATATTTAAGAAATAATGTTTCGATCCGTACCGGACCATTATCAGTTACAGTTTGTGCAGATCAGACCGAAACGTCTTCTAAAGTTTTGACTCGTATTTGTGGGATATTTGTGTATTTTATGTGATGGATTTTCCTTATCTGAGTATTATTTAGTATTGTTTTATTGGTTTCAACCGGCTGCTAGCAGCAGCAGCAGTAGCAGCAGCAGCTGAAAACGAGTGGCCAGGCTAGAAGAACTTTGAGAGAGTACCCGGAAGGAAGCACAGGCGAGGTTCTCAATCATCGGTAAATATCGAGTGACCTTGGGGAAATATGTCAAAACGTAGGCAAGAGACAGCTGAGACACTCTTCTACCGGGCCAGTCTCTCGCGGGGAGAGGATAGTGATGTTCGGATCTAGCAAGCAGAGTTAGGAATAAAATATAGGAAGGGATAAAATGTATGGAGAAAAAAAATGAATAAGGAGAGGTAAAGGAGAGAGATGTAGGTTTGAGAGTCAGAGACATACTGCTGGTCATCAGAATGGCTTTCTTACTAGCCTGTCTTTAGGGCTTTCAGCCTGTCTTTAGGGCTCTCAGTCTATCTTGATAGCTTTGTCTCTATGAGTTTCAGTCTGTGATTAGCACTCCCGTTCTGCCTTGAGGACTCTCATATGGTCTTCAGGACTTTGTCTTTAGGGATGTAAGTGTATGTGGGAAAGATTACAAGAATTGTCGTCAAGATCTTTGAGACTGGATGTAAACAGCGCGCTGCCGAGAATAGTCAAGACAAGGCACTCGTTGCAAAGCAACTTATATCGGGAAAATTTTTTTAGTCTGTGTAGAGCCTCATCAGACCACCAGAGTGAAATGCTGCGTGAACGAGAAGTTTGTCTTCACAACTAGGATGCTGATTTCCCCTTACATATTAAGGGTGGGTGTAACTTAAGGATTTTTTTATTTAGTATTGTATTACCTGGAGGTTATTCCGGGGATCAACGCCCCCGCGGCCCGGTCCATGACCAGGCCTCCCGATGGATCAGGGCCTGATCAACTAGGCTGTTACTGCTGGCCGCACGCAGTCCGACGTACGAGCCACAGCCCGGCTGATCCGGCACTGACTTTAGGTATCTGTCTAGCTCTCTCTTGAAGGCAGCCTGGGGTTTATTGGCAATTCCCCTAATGCTTGATGGGAGGCTGTTGAACAGTTTTGGGCCCCGGACACTTATGGTGTTTTCTCTTAGTGTACCAATGGCGCCCCTACTCTTTATTGGCGGCATTTTGCATCGCCTGCCCAGTCTTTTACTTTCGTAGGGAGTGATTTCTGTGTGCAGATTTGGGACCATTCCTTCCAAGATTTTCCAAGTGTAGATTATGATATATCTCTCCCTCCTGCGTTCCAACGAGTACAAGTCAAGTGCTTCCAAGCGTTCCCAGTAGTTAAGGTGCTTGACAGAACTTATACGTGCAGTAAAGGATCTCTGTACACTCTCTAGATCTGCGATTTCACCTGCTTTGTATGGAGATGTTAATGTACAGCAGTATTCCAGCCTAGAGAGAACAAGTGATTTGAAAAGGATCATCATGGGCTTGGCATCTCTCGTTTTGAAAGTTCTCATTATCCATCCTATCATTTTCTTTGCACGTGCGATCGTGGCACTGTTGTGATCCTTGAAAGTGAGATCCTCAGACATTACTACTCCCAGGTCCCTTACATTATTTTTCCGCTCTATTGTATGGCCGGAGTCAGTAGTATACTCTGTTCTAGTTATTATCTCCTCCAGTTTTCCATAACGGAGTAGTTGGGGATTTTTTTTGGTTTACCTTTCCGAATGGGATATATATATATTTTTCATGACTTTTTATTTCTGTTTGACATAGATTTGTATCTGTTTTTGACAGCCAATAGAATGTCTGTTCTTCCATGGTATGAAAGGCTTCAACGAGGATCGACGCCCACGAGTGAGAGCAGCCACTGAATGGTAGGAGCTGAAATGTGATATATAATTTTAAATAGTTTCATTCTGAAAGGGATCTTGTTGCCTTTATTTAATCGATGACTGGATGAAGTGTTCATGAATTATGCCTTCTTAATGCAGAGTTCAGTCAAGACCAGGAAATAATAGAGAATATAATGTTATAGTCTAACTTATGTTCCCAGCACTAGAATGTATGTACACAGTCTAGAACAACTTCAACATTGAAGTGAATAGTATTTTAGAGTGGAAAATGAGAACATACTCGACTGCAACAGTAATAAGTCACTCGTAAAGAGAAGTAGATCAGCTGTATGATGTTTGTTAGCTGGAGGCTTGAGAGGGTCCGATTCTTTGGAGTGATTCTAGAAACTGGGTAACTACCTCATGCAACCAACCCTCCCACTTGAACGTCAAGAGGCCTCAGTACCCACTTAACCAGACCGATTTCTAGAGTGGTTGACTCGGCATTCTGGGTGCGGGTCGACTTCTGGCCAACCGTGCTGCTAGCTGGCTGAGGTAGGTAGGTGTAAGGTTCGTCAGGAAACAGGACAAGAGTTTCTTGACGCGGGTCTTAGTCATATGATGACCCGCAGCTGGAGCTTTTGGTCATCTGACCGAGGCCTTCCACTGGCTTACCGGTCCACCTCTTTAAAAATCATGGCTATGATTGTAACCATTATTATGTATAGCTGGCTGAGAAGAGTGACATGCAGGTAAGATGTCGAATACTTAGAGCTATATGAACCAAGAACACCCAACTCTGCACTCTGCCCACGCCACTGTGTCTAACTTACAACCTTCTACCAGAGTGCCAAACATTTACTAAGCTTCCTGATCTGAAATTTTGTTTAACTTTGACTTTTCCTGGTAAAAGTCTAAAAATTATAGCCTTGTTTTTTTTTCAATAAATTTAACTCAGCAAATCAAATGAAGCCATTTTGATGGAGTTCAATAAATTGCTCAATGTGACTTCTATATTCCAGATGTTTATTGGAATTCTTTTGAAATAGGTGTGGTGGGGATGTTAAAACATATGTTAGCAAAACCATAACACGGGTGGGGAAAGAACCCGCGGTTAGAGAGTCATAAAACTCCAGACCGAAATGACTACATACTTTCATTACAACCATGAAGGTACTGCCGTGTTGTCATGTGAGTGAAAAAGGGAAACGTGTTAAAAGCTATTCACTCTGACAGGATAGCCGGATTTTCATGCCTCACGACCTTCGTGATGGGATTATAATTATAATTAATTATAATTAAGCTCATGAGCTTCTACTTACACTGATTTTACACAGAAAACACGAGCAGACAGACGGTGTGACATAGACACGAAAAGAAAAACAGACATAAACAAAATGGACAGATACACAGAGACAACATAAGCAAAGACAATCCCACACAAAACAAACACAAACAAACAAACAATCCCTCACACCTACTGGTGTCAATATTAACAACAACAATTCGAAACTTGGGAACATTTTGTCCCGTCCTCTAAAACTTTCCCTCAGAGAGTGTATATACAAGTTTTTTCAAGCAGATATTTCGAGGAATTTCTTACACGAAGAGCTAACATCTTGCTGACGGGAAAAAATGACAGAAGTAGCTGAAGTTTGTACAAGACCCATTCCTCACCTTGTCTTACATTAACGTAATGTAGTTAAAGATATTTTCTTGGGCGTTAAGAGGTTTCCTTGGTGCAGTGATCTTATTTTCTTACGAATTTTGTGGATTCTTAAGTTTGGTGTGTTTTGAAATGTTTGCGTTTGTGTTTTTCAAAGTGTCTAAAATAAGCCTAGTGCTAAAAATATGTACAAAAAAGATTATCCTTGTATTTGGGTACCATAATAATAATCATTATAATTAGTAATAGTAGTAGTAGTAAAAGTGGTAATTGTATTTCGAGGTAGTGTATAAGTTTTGTAAGTAATTATATAAAAACTAACAACTGTTCATTGCAGTTGGGACAAGTTATTGACAGTAAAAAGGGGATACGTGTTGGAATGTCGGGAAGGTCACTGTAAATGATTAGAAGGGGGGTCACAGATGTTAGTGTAGGGTCACATATGTTAGTGTAGGACCACAGATGTTAGTGTAGGATCACAGATGTTAGTGTAGGACCACAGATGTTAGTGTAGGACCACAGATGTTAGTGTAGGATCACAGATCATTGCTACTTTGTTCGTACAAGGTTGCAGGTCACGCTAAGAGCTTCATATTAAAGTCATCATAGTCAAATCAGTAGAGTGAGTTTCCGTAACTTTCCGACATTCTCTCACGTAGTTATAACTACGTAACAGTTTTTCCAACTCTCCTCTTATATATATATATATATATATATATATATATATATATATATATATATATATATATATATAAATTATTGTAACCATGGACGAGTGGTATTTAATAACACTGTGACTAGCCGAGGACTCGAACCCATGTCGTTTTGGCCCACCTCATGGTAAGCGATGATCACATGACGCTCTAACCCGCTCGTCCGTGATTACAGTACGATATATACTGCTCGTGGAGGCTAGTACATCAAATGGGAAGTAGAATGAAATTAGCTGTGAAGCACCCACACCACCGTATGTCCTCGGATCACGGTAAAACACTAGCTCTGCTGGGTGCGTGATTCTTATAGGATTTGGTGGTCCTGTGAGTTAGAGCGTTATGTGATTTTCGCTCACCATGAGGCGGGCCAAAACAACATGGGTTCGAGTCCTCGGCTAGTCGCAGTGTTGTTATAGATTAAATACCGCTCGTCCGTGGTTACAATAAATTATATATATATATATATATATATATATATATATATATATATATATATATATATATATATATATATATATAGGAATCTTTACTGAAGAAACGTTTCGCCACACAGTGGCTTCATCAGTCCAATACAAAGTAGAAATGGGTAAGGAGAGTATATACATATATATATATATATATATATATATATATATATATATATATATATATATATATATATATATATATATATATATATATATATATATATATATATATAATACTACGTATACAGTATATGCTTTTCTGTTACTCTTACCTCTATGATTTTTTAACATGCATTTTCTGTAAAGAATCTGGCTGTGGCACACGAATTTCCTGCTCTTTGCAGTGAAGAATCTGGCTGTGGCACACAGCTTAAATCACTGTGAGAGTCCCAAGTGGCAGATACTTTACATGCACAAGATGGACAAAAGTGGGTGAGAGGAGGCATTGCTTGGGGCATGTCGTTGCAATTCCGTCAGCTGGCACTGGTTAGTGGGTGGGTAGGAATGGGTGGACGGTGGGTGGGATGGGGAGGGTGGGTGAATGAAATGCCTGGAGGACTAGTGGGTGGGTTGGTAGGGAGGAATGAGTGGATGAGCAGGCAAGACATGTATGAGCAGGAGGAATTATGGATGCGGTATGGAAGTCTTAAGTCAACTTTAGCAAGAACGTAACGCCCCTCGAGTCCTTAGAACCAGCGTGCAGCCTACTAAAAAAAAAAATGTTGTCTCTCCAAAGTATAGGTCACTTGTGACTTGTTCCAACCATGGTATTGTTCAAGCCATGGTATTATGATTTTTTTAAACTCTTCAACAATGTAACCAACAAAATAGTAAACACTGATTCAGTCTTGAGAAACTACCAAACAACAACAAGCAATAAATCTGAGCAAAAGATTGTATTATTGTATTAAATACATATACATAAATTCACTGAAGTAACTGAATGTCATCTCGTTCGTCAACAAAGTAAACTTTTGTCTTGGAAAAAAATAAATGAAAACGATGAGAGAGGCAAATTTCCAGCTCTTCCATTTACCAGGAAAAAATTTAGAGGGAGCGTCGCCCCCTCCAGCCGTATCTTGTGCCCTGGACGTGGGACAATACTCTATTCTCTTCCTCCTCTCTTCCTCGGGGCTTCTAGCCAAAATAAATTTTCCGCAAAATTTGCTCTTCTTTGCCGAATGCTGTACAAATATCTATTTTTTTTTTCAGTCTGGGAGACAGAGGTTCTTGCTGGATTTGTTGAGGTTGGTGTTGATGTTTGGGGCTGGTGATGATAAGGTTGTTGATGTTTTAGTGGGAGTGTTGATGTCGTTGTTAGGGCTGTGAGTGCTCTTGTGAGAGTTCTCGTATGGGCTGTTAGTGTTCTTGTTCGGGGTTGTTGATATTGGTAGGACTGTTGATGATTTCGTTGGGGCTGCTTAGGTTGATAATGATTATGTTGACGTCTATGTTGGGGATCTTGATGTTGGGGCTGTTAAGGATGATAATGATCATGATGATATCGATATTATTTTGCTAGCATTGGAACTGTTGGGGGTTCATGACTTTGCTGTTGAAGATGACTTTGTGTTGTGCTGTTGAGGACGATTTTGTGTTGTGCTGTTGGGGACGACTTTGTGTCGAACTGTTTGGAGAAAGTGTTGTTTCTGAAAAAAAAAAGTATCTTGGAGAGTAGAAACTCCTGACAACAATGCCTAGAAAAGCAGGAACTGCTGACAGTATCTAGGAGAGTAGAAACTTCTGACAGTAGCTTGTAGGAGAGGAGGAACTGCTGTGAAGAGCCTCTTTAAAAGCATGAATTGATGACAGGAAGAAGTATACGAGGTTCTGACCGGAGCTTTGGTAAGATGGGGAAGGAAGAAGGATGGGTAAGGATGGAAATATGGGAAAGAGTAGGGAGGATGGAAGGGGAGGTAGGGTTTTAAAGGTAGGTGTATGTTGTGTTATTCCTGAATACATTAGATTCTTAAGATAGGTATACTTCATGCCCGTCAGTTGCACACAGTTATACCAGCTGTATACTAGCATGCCACTGAGTTGGAAAGATGCATACTATTTGAGAGCAGGAACTGCTAGGTATCTGGAAGAACAGGAGCTGTTCACTGGGGTGTCTATGAGAATACAAACTGCTGAGAAGAGCATCTAGAAGAACAGAAACGGCCGAGAAGAGCACCTAGAAGAGCAAAAACTGCTGAGAAGAGCATCTGGAAGTGCAGAAACTGCTGAGAAGAGCCTCTAGAAGAGCAGAAACTGCTGAGAAGAGCATCTAGAAGAGCAGAAACTGCTGAGAAGAGCATTTAGAAGAGCAGAAACTGTTGTAAACGGCGTTCTGAAGAGGAGCAACTGCTGACAGGGGTCTTGTAAGAGAGCAGCAACTGCTGACAGGGGCTTCTAAGAGAGCAGCAACTGCTGACAGGGGCTTCTAAGAGAGCAGCAACTGCTGACAGGGGCTTCTAAGAGAGCAGCAACTGCTGACAGGGGCTTCTAAGAGAACAACAACTCCTGACAGGGGCTTCTAAGAGAGCAGCAACTGTTGACAGGGGCTTCTAAGAGAACAACAACTGCTGACGGGTCGTTGAGACGAGCACCAGTCAAGGACGAACAATTATATTCAGACTTGATTAAGCTGGTCCGAGACAAAACAATGGTGAAAATAAAAACTTAGTCTTGAATGGCTTTTCTTTCTCTCTGAAAATTACTGTCGTCTGGAAGTC
Organism: Cherax quadricarinatus; assembly: GCF_038502225.1. NCBI lineage: Eukaryota > Metazoa > Arthropoda > Malacostraca > Decapoda > Parastacidae > Cherax > Cherax quadricarinatus. The sequence goes on from NC_091348.1 coordinate 18,681,390, forward strand.
TGTTGCCTGTGTTGGTTTATCTCTCTCTCTCTCTCTCTCTCTCTCTCTCTCTCTCTCTCGCAGGGTTCTACAAGGTTAGGTTAAGGGTTCCTAACTTTACTTCTCCTTTTTTTTCATTTACTAAAAGCTGTAAATAACTGCATACAATAAATAAATATAATATTTTTTAACGAGGCAATTAATTTAAAAAAAAAAAAAATTTTAATGACATCTCGACCTCCTTTGAAATTCATTGCTGCTTGTACCAGAAACGGCCAATTATATTAATTATAATTCAGGTGATTAAGGTTTATTTAAAAGTTGGCTAAGCCAGCAGACCCAAACAGACGTGTTTTTATAGAGTTACAGCCGGGGATAACAGCATTAAATGGACATTATAATTACAAGAACAACATGTTGTTTCCGTTTTAATAATTATCCGGAGCTGTTATGCAACAACAGCTTCAGAGAACAGAAAACAGTAATGTTAGAGCATTTTACTGAAAGACTCTCTTTAATCCCTGCCCCTCTCTCTCTCTCTCTCTCTCTCTCTCTCTCTCTCTCTCTCTCTCTCTCTCTCTCTCTCTCTCTCTCTCTCTCTCTCTCTCTCTCTCTCTCTCTCTCTCTCTTTCTATCTATATCTAGCTCTTTATTGCCCTTGACTCACTAGCCTTGATAATAAACTCTAGGCTGATGTAGACAGTTCTTCTCAGCAGTCTCTCTCTCTCTCTCTCTCTCTCTCTCTCTCTCTCTCTCTCTCTCTCTCTCTCTCTCTCTCTCTCTCTCTCTCTCTCTCACTCTCTCTCTCCTGAAAAATGTCGTAAACTTGTATTGGGAGAACTTAAGCGTATAATATGAGTGACATTACTGGACCCACAATGGCTGAACTTTCACTCTAAGTTTCTCGTTGTATCCAGACAATTTAGAGTTTGTTTCCACTCTCCGGTTATTAACTTTTATCTCTCTCTCTCTCTCTCTCTCTCTATGCATTGGTAAGCGCTAAAACTGCAAGGTTCATGCAGCACCTCGGGGGTGACGGGTTATAAAGTTACATTTATCTTCTGCTGTTGTGACCTGCATGTTCGAGCATTTAAATGATTTAAAGAATCTTTCAGAGTGGTTTTATTGCTTTTTATATAAATATTTTATGTTTGTGATATTCAGATTAATAATAAAAATGCTAATAATAATTATAATTTCAACTAGAAGTGGACCCCATCATCGTATAATAATAATAATAATAATAATAATAATAATAATAATTATTATTATTATAGGAGTTAAGGGAAAAGAAATTAGTCGAAAAACTTTCTTCCTTATGTCTATTCCTTTTGTTTACTTAGTATACGATACTCCATCCTCCTCCTTCTTCCTAATTCCTTCCCTCTTCCTAATTCCCTCCCTCTCTCCCTCTACCTGTCTGTCTCCTCCCTTATTACACCCCGGCTCCTTGGTGTGGCTTTATCTTTTATTCTCTATTCAGCCTTCCTTGCCCTATTTTTTTTTTTTTAATTTCTCCTTCCAGCTCCTTCGTTTGCTACCTCCCTCCGTTCCATACCGTTCTCTTCTCCATTCCCCTCTCACCGTTTTCCGTTCTTCCCTCTGTCTCTCCTCATACGTCCCTTCTCTTCACCTCTCTCAACCTCGCTCCCTTCTCTGCCTCTATTCTCCCCCGTTCCTCTCCTTCCTTTCCATGCTCTACCGTTCATTGGACCCATCCTTCTCTGCTACCTTCTCTCCCATTCCCTCTCCACCTTCCCTGATTTTCTCCTCTCCAGCCTGACAAAAAATACTTGCAGGTTTTCCTTACTCCACTGTTGCGTCTGCTCACCTAGCGGCGGAAGTTGATACTACCTGTGTCTTGGCCGGCTGTTGTGAAAAATTGCCAGCTGCATGTACAGGGAACTCCTCTCCTGCTGAAGTTCATATTTTGGACATTATGTCATTGTATATGAATGATATGAAGTACCGACAAGATGAATAATTAGACACATGTGCAACATCTGGGTATCTTTATTTGTAGACGTCTGCTGATAAAGATAGCCAGGTGTTGTACATGTGTCTAAGTCGTCTTAATGTTATTGTGTAAGGAAACTTCGGTAGCTGCTGGAGGTCATACCACTGTGTAAGGAAACTTCAGTAGCTGCTGGAGGTCGTCAGTTGTCGAGCTGAAGGTGTCTGAACGTGGCGCTGCGTCTAATGACGTTAAATTTAAAAGCAATATCTCCTTTTACATCGACGACGTAAAAGATCCTGACAAGTATAAACAAGGAAGACAAGAACACATTATTTATGAAAGGAGGGATCAAGAAACACGCTCACTCCTTCTCCTGCTTCTCTGCCTCCTGCAAGAGACGCTTTGTTTCTTCCTCCGCCTCCTTCAGGGAATTCTCTCTTCGCGACCCCTCCGTCTTCCTTTAGTAAACGTTCTCTTAACACATCTTCCTTCTCTGCTTCTTCCTTCAGGAAGCACTCTCCCAAGTGCTCTCCTTCCTTCAGGAAGCACCTTCTGCAGCTCCCTCCTCTTCTTCCTTCAGGAAGCACTCTCCCAAGTGCTCTCCTTCCTTCAGGAAACACCTTCTGCAGCTCCCTCCTCTTCTTCCTTCAGGAAACACCCTCTCCACTCCTCCTTCACCGCCTTCTAAAAGACATACTTCATTAGACATATTCAAAAAGACATGACACCCCAGGAAGCCATTCATTACGAACTTCAGACGTCAGCCATGTGTGAATGGGAGTATTGAAGGGCATTTTGCCCTCTTTCCCGGCGGCTCCTTGTATACCAACACCTCTCTCTCTCTCTCTCTCTCTCTCTCTCTCTCTCTCTCTCTCTCTCTCTCTCTCTCTATCTCTCTCTTTCACCTTCCCCTCTGAAGTTACAATGTCCATAACTCTGCGTGTATGATGTCAGGCATTAGGTACCTATGGTAGAAACACATTTGTTATAAGCGATAGGCATTGTTTCGCTCTAGACTTTCTAATCTGCCCTCCCTCCCTTGATAACGACTGGCTTCCCATTCCTTCCCTATTTCTCTCTCTCACCAAGAGAACACATTAACACTGACAGAATTTCAAGGTTTCTCTGCCTCAGGCACTCCCCCCTTCCCTCTCATATTTCCCTGCCTCATCCCACCATAATTTTCCCTAACCTTTGCCCCACTCATCAACCCAACCCAACCCTCCCCTCCTCTACCTAACCATACCCAACCCTACCCTAACCTTACATACCTTACTTTACCCTACCGTGCCCTGCCCTAACGTAACCTACCTTACTTTACCCTACTGTACCCTACCCTAACTTACCTAACCTTACCCTACCCTACATGTCCTCACCAAATCCTCCATCACGACACATTTACCTCTTATATACTTTATGCGCTCCAACAAACACACATGCGGACTAAACACATACACAAAAACACACAAAAAACGCATTAAAAACACACATACATTATGGTATTCTTAGGTAAGGAGAGAGTGGACGTCGGTACATTGGCGAGGGGGGGAGGGGAGTAGGATTAAAGGGCCAGCAGTGGAAAGTGAAACTCATCTATGAAAGTAGGAAGCACTGAAGCCCTTAGTGTGGCACTTGCTAGACACACACACACACACACACACACGCACACACGCACACACATACACTCGCACGCACGCACGCCAGCTACCTGAGTCACAAACACAATAGCACCCATTCACGTCGCCTCGGCCAGGTAACACTGTCAGGGCAACGTGGAAAAAAAAAAAAGAAAGGTATTGGAGGTCGATGCTGAGAGTAGATGTCCAGGTGGTGACATCTACCATCCATTCACTCTCCCCTTTATCCCTTCCATCCTTTACATCCTCCCCCTCCCTCCCCCCTCCCCCTCCATCATCAGTTCTTTCATCACTCTTCTTTCCCCTCTTTCCTCCCCTCCTTTCTACCCTGACTCCTCTTTCTCTCTCACCCCTCGCCCTTTCCTCTCTCTACCCACCATTCTTTCCTCCCTCCCACTCCTAGTTCCCTCCTGGCTACCTCCACATCTCTCTCCCTCCCACAACCTTCTCTTTACTTCCCTCCCCCTCTCTCCCTTCCTCCCTCCCTCCTTTGGCAACGGTTCGTGGCTTTAAAAGCCCACTGTATGGGCGAAACGTTGTCTATAAAGAATTGCATTCCACCGCATTCGTGTATGTCTGTCTCTATTCCTTACTCTCTTCCCTTTCTCTTCCTTCTTCTTTAACGTGATATTTAGTTCTTAATTCTTCTCTCCACAACATGACTTGTGACGTGTTCAGGTGAGAGGAACATGACTTGTGACGTGCTTAGGTGAGAGGAACGTGACTTGTGACGTGTTCTGGTATGAAAATCAAGACGTGTGACATATTCTGGTGACAGAAACATGACGTAAGACGCGTTTAGGTGAGCGAAACAAGACGTGTGGCGTGAAAACAGAGAAGGAAGAGGGAAGATTGACACGTTACCTGGAATATAAGGATAAAAACATTGAAATTAGACAGAAATACAAAAGAAAAAAGTCGAGATAAAGAAAAAAAATCCCTAGTAAACATAAAATGAATCACAAGTTAAAGAAATGACGAAAAATAGCAATGAAGACAAGACAGGTACAGAAGAAGCTTTTGTTGAGCGGCGCCGTTTCGCCCAGCGCATAACGTTTCGCCACACAGTGGCCTCATCAGTCCAGTAAACAGTTGAATGGTGAAGATCAGAAGTTTGATGTAATCAGTCCCTCATGCAGAATGCAGAATGTCCATTCCACAACAGATGACTCGAAACTATCTAGTCACCCACATGGTGCTAAGCCAGACCCATCCCCCAGTCATAGCACTAATACCCACAGTGCTGGTGCTGGCCCAGGCTCAGCCCCCAGCCCCAGTGCTGACCCAGACCCAGCCCCCAGCCTCAGTGCTGACCCAGACCCAGCCCCCAGCCTTACTGCCAGCCCAGACTCTCCTAGGGTCACTACCAAAACCACCACAAAAACAGTAAATATACAACCATCTAAAACCGCAAATATACAACCATCATTGCACAAGACCGTGGCCCACAGTACAGATGTTGGAGAGGCGTCTCCTCCTTCTTCCTCTACTGGGGAAAGTAGATGGAATCCAGGACGGGGTGGCCCTGGCTTGGATACTGAGGATTATAGTGCAGTCCCAGAACCTGCAGAAATTGACAACACACCTCCCAACAATTCTCAACCAAAGGTGAATTTGTGCAAATATTATGCTTGGGGCATCTGTAAGCATGGAATAACGAAAAAAAATGGGACATGCAACTTTGAGCATCCCAAAAAATGTAGCGACCTCCTGTCTAAAGGAGTGTGTCGTTCTTCTTCCTGTACTTTCTTTCACTCAAAAATGTGCCACTCCTCGGTCCTCCAGAAGCAGTGTTACAACATCGAGTGCTCTGCATACCATCTAAAAGGGACCAGGAGGCACAGACCCCACAAGACAAACAATAGTAGATACGACAACCCAACTCCAGGTGATTTTTTAGTGGCAGGAAACGGAAAAAGAAAATGGAAGGAAATAAAAATAGTCCACCACCTTGGAGCCTTGTTGGACTGGAGGCGCAGCCAGTGGCCACCCATGGCCCTCCAGAATTACAACTACTGATGCCAATAACAAAATCCCCCCAACAAACACAGAATACAACCTCGTTCATATTTGCTAATATACAGGGCCTTAAGCCATCCACCAACAACAAAATACCTTTTATCAGTGGACTTCTAGAGGAGTCTAATACAATGTTTGCAGCCTTCACAGAGACTCACACAAAAGATCACTTTGACAGTGAAATATGGATAAGTGGTTACAACCTCTTTAGATGCGACAGAAAAAAACAGGCAACAAGGGGGGGTTGGCCTGTATGTCAAAGAGTCCCTTATCTGCACGGAGTTGCTGAACACCACAAATGAGGTAGTTGAAGTTCTATCAATAAAGATCGAGAACCAAAACCTAGTCATTGTGGTTGTATACAAGCCACCAGATGCAACCTCACAACAGTTCAAGGAACAGCTACTGAAAATTGATTACTGTTTGGAAAACCTTCCAGCTCCATCCCCAAACATCTTACTGCTTGGTGATTTCAACCTAAGGCATACAAAATGGAAGAATGTAGCAAATAATGTTACAGCTGAAACAATCCCCGGAGGTAGCGCAGATGAAAGGTCACACACACATGAGCTACTAAGTCTGCGAAAAACACACCTTAAGCCAGCAGATAGTGGAGCCAACAAGACTAGAAAACGCACTTGACCTTATCTTCACAAATAATGAGGACCTAATAAAAGACATAAGAATATAAAAAACAACTAATTCCGATCACAACCTAATCGAAGTCCAGACGTACATGCATAGGGGTCCTGATCAGCAGAATGCATGTACCTGTGAAGGTGTCTTCACAAAATACTTCAATAACAAGAACATCAACTGGGACCAGGTAAACCATGTCCTAAACGAAACATGTTGGGAAGATGTCTTAAATGACATGGATCCAAACCAGTGCCTTGAAAGGATCAACTTCCTGGCAGCCGAAGCATGTTCTAGGCATATTCCCCTAAGAAAGACGCTCCCTCTACAGAAGACGACGAAGAATCACTGAGCTCCTCAGGAGTGCTAGAATATCGGATACACGAAAGGAGGCGCTGACCAGGGAAGTGGAAACTATCGAACTTAAGTTAAATGACTCTTACAGGAACCAGGAGAGGCAGGAGGAGCTTAAAGCTATTAGTGACATTGAAAGAAATTCAAAACATTTCTTTTCATATGCCAAAAACAAGACAAATACCACATCTAGTATCGGGCCCTTACTCAGACAGGATGGGACTTACACAGATGACAACAAGGAAATGAGTGAAATATTGAAATCCCAGTACGACTCTGTGTTTAGTGAACCACTAATCGGTCTGAGGATCGACGACCCAAATGATTTCTTCATGAATGAGCCTCAAAACTCCATAAATGTATGCCAGATTTCCGACATTACCCTAACTCCGATAGATTTCGAAAAAGCCATTGACAACATGCCTATGCACTCTGCCCCGGGCCCAGACTCGTGGAACTCTGTTTTCATTAAGAACTGCAAGAAACCCCTCTCGCATGCCCTTAGTACACTATGGATGAGGAGCTTGGACATGGGTGAAATTCCACAGTCACTTAAAACAACGGATATAGCCCCACTCGATAAAGGTGGCAGCAAAGCATTAGCTAAGAACTATAGAACAATAGCTCTGACGTCCCACATTATAAAAATCTTTGAAAGAGTGCTAAGAAGCAGGATTGCAAATCACCTGGATTCCCAAAAACTGCACAATCCAGGGCAACATGGGTTCAGGGCAGGTCGCTCCTGCCTCTCACAACTACTGGATCACTATGACATGGCCTTGGATGTACTGGAAGAAAATCAGAATGCAGATGTAATATACACAGACTTTGCAAAAGCATTTGACAAATGCGATCATGGCGTGATAGCCCATAAAATACGTGCTAAAGGAATAACTGGGAAAGTGGGGAGATGGATCTTCAACTTCCTAACAAATCGAACACAAAGAGTAGTGGTCAACAGAGTTAAATCGGAGGCTGCCATAGTGAAGAGCTCTGTTCCACAAGGCACAGTACTCGCCCCCATCTTATTCCTTATCCTCATATCAGACATAGACAGAGATATACACCACAGCACCGTATCATCCTTTGCGGATGATACTAGGATCTGCATGAGGCTGTCATCTGCTGAGGACACGGTTAACCTCCAAGAAGATATAAACAAAGTTTTCCAGTGGGCAACGGTAAACAATATGATGTTCAATGAGGACAAATTCCAACTACTGTACTCCGTTATGGAAAAATGGAGGAGATAATAACTAGAACAGAGTATACTACTGACTCCGGCCATACAATAGAGCGGAAAAATAATGTAAGGGGTCTGAGGATCTCACTTTCAAGGATAACAACAGTGTCACGATCGCACGTGCAAAGAAAATGATAGGATGGATAATGAGAACTTTCAAAACGAGAGATGCCAAGCCAATGATGATCCTTTTCAAATCACTTGTTCTCTCTAGGCTGGAATACTGCTGTACATTAACATCTCCATTCAAAGCAGGTGAAATCGCAGGTCTAGAGAGTGTACAGAGATCCTTTACTGCACGTATAAGTTCTGTCAAGCACCTTAACTACTGGGAACGCTTGGAAGCACTTGACTTGTACTCGTTGGAACGCAGGGGGGAGAGATATATCATAATCTACACTTGGAAAATCTTGGAAGGAATGGTCCCAAATCTGCACACAGAAATCACTCCCTACGAAAGTAAAAGACTGGGCAGGCGATGCAAAATGCCCCCAATAAAAAGTAGGGGTGCCATTGGTACACTAATGGAAAACACCATAAGTGTCCGGGGCCCAAAACTGTTCAACAGCTTCCCATCAAGCATTAGGGGAACTGCCAATAAGCCCCTGGCTGCCTTCAAGAGAGAGCTGGACAGATACCTGAAGTCAGTGCCGGATCAGCCGGGCTGTGGCTCGTACGTTGGACTGCGTGCGGCCAGCAGTAACAGCCTAGTTGATCAGGCCCTGATGCATCGGGAGGCCTGGTCATGGACCGGGCCGCGGGGGCGTTGATCCCCGGAATAACCTCCAGGTAACCAGGTAACCTCCTGAGAGTCGATGTAATCAGTCCCTCATCCTGAGAGTCGATGCAATCAGTCCCTCATCCTGAGAGTCGATGTAATTAGTCCCTCATCCTGAGAGTCGATGCAATCAGTCCCTCATCCTGAGAGTCGATGTAATTAGTCCCTCATCCTGAGAGTCGATGTAATTAGTCCCTCATCCTGAGAGTCGATGCAATCAGTCCCTCATCCTGAGAGTCGATGTAATCAGTCCCTCATCCTGAGAGTCGATGTAATTAGTCCCTCATCCTGAGAGTCGATGTAATTAGTCCCTCATCCTGAGAGTCGATGTAATCAGTCCCTCATCCTGAGAGTCGATGTAATTAGTCCCTCATCCTGAGAGTCGATGTAATTAGTCCCTCATCCTGAGAGTCGATGTAATTAGTCCCTCATCCTGAGAGTCGATGTAATTAGTCCCTCATCCTGAGAGTCGATGTAATTAGTCCCTCATCCTGAGAGTCGATGTAATTAGTCCCTCATCCTGAGAGTCGATGTAATTAGTCCCTCATCCTGAGAGTCGATATAATCAGTCCCTCATCCTGAGAGTCGATGTAATTAGTCCCTCATCCTGAGAGTCGATGTAATTAGTCCCTCATCCTTAGAGTCGATGTAATCAACCCCTCATCCTGAGAGTCGATGTAATCAGTCCCTCATCCTGAGAGTTGATGTAATCAGTCCCTCAGTCTTAACAAGACTGACGGACTGATTACATCCACTCCAGGATGAGGGACAGATTATCTCAAACTGATCGGCACCATTCAACTGTGTATTCGACTGATGAAGCCACTGTGTGGCGAAACGTTTCCTCAATAAAGATACCCACATTGCACACGTGTCAAATTTATCTTCTCAACTTGTCGGGTCTCTGAACCGACAAGTTGAGAAGATAAACCTGCCTACAAAAAGATAAACCTGTCTACAGAAAGATAAACCTGTCTACAGAAAGATTAACTTGTCGACAGAAAGATAAACCTGTCTACAGAAAGATAAACCTGTCTACAGAAAGATAAACCTGTCTACAGAAAGATAAACCTGTCTACAGAAAGATTAACTTGTCTACAGAAAGATAAACCTGTCTACAGAAAGATAAACCTGTCTACAGAAAGATTAACTTGTCTACAGAAAGATAAACCTGTCTACAGAAAGATAAACCTGTCTACAGAAAGATTAACTTGTCTACAGAAAGGTAAACCTGTCTACAGAAAGATAAACCTGTCTACAGAAAGATTAACTTGTCTACAGAAAGAGAAACCTGCCTACAGAAAGATAAACCTGTCTACAGAAAGATTAACTTGTCTACAGAAAGAGAAACCTGCCTACAGAAAGATAAACCTGTCTACAGAAAGATTAACTTGTCTACAGAAAGAGAAACCTGCCTACAGAAAGATAAACCTGCCTACAGAAAGATAAACCTGTCTACAGAAAGAGAAACCTGTCTACAGAAAGAGAAACCTGTCTACAGAAAGATAAACCTGTCTACAGAAAGATAAACCTGTCTACAGAAAGATAAACCTGCCTACAGAAAGATAAACCTGCCTACAGAAAGAGAAAGCTGTCTACAGAAAGATAAACCTGTCTACAGAAAGATAAACCTGTCTACAGAAAGATTAACTTGTCTACAGAAAGATAAACCTGCCTACAGAAAGAGAAACCTGCCTACAGAAAGAGAAACCTGCCTACAGAAAGATAAACCTGTCTACAGAAAGATAAACCTGTCTACAGAAAGATAAACCTGCCTACAGAAAGAGAAAGCTGTCTACAGAAAGATAAACCTGTCTACAGAAAGATAAACCTGCCTACAGAAAGATAAACCTGCCTACAGAAAGAGAAACCTGCCTACAGAAAGAGAAACCTGCCTACAGAAAGAGAAACTTGTCTACCGAAAGATAAACCTGTCTACAGAAAGATAAACCTGTCTACAGAAAGATAAACCTGTCTACAGAAAGATAAACCTGTCTACAGAAACACCAGGAATGATGATTTAAATACATTTTACATAGAGTGCAACGTTTTCACAGTAATATCTCCCTCTACACCTGCATCTTTCCATTCAACACAGCCAGAGAAACGAGAGCTTTTAGAAGGGTGGAACGAAATAAAATGCATTGGAAAGAGAGGAGAGAACACGGGCAATAAAACACCAGCAGGTCGAGGCGTCAATGGCAGTGAGATTGTCAATCAGTAAAGTGTCCAATATCTTAGGTTGAGGAGTGGAGGAAGCTGGTGAGAGTGAGGAGAGTAGGATAATGACTGAGGCTAAGTAGTATTGGATGATGTGGGAGTGTCAGAGAACGTGGGGGAGGGCAGGGAAGAGAAGGTGGAGAAAGAGAGACCTTTGGGATTCTACCTTGATTATCTCATGAAAACGATAAGAAAACACTAAAATATCTTGATAATTCACGGTCATTCTTATTGAGCGAAACGTGTTCTCTATAAAGGCTTGCTGTATCTACGTGTCTTTGACAGATGAGGTAGTGATACGGAAGTGGAATCTCTGTTCCCTCTCTGTCTTTCCTTCTGTTATCCTGTACTCATCCAGTGGACGGCAGTCGGATGCAATTCGTGCGCATACTGTGGTTGGTAGTCGCCTTCGTACTCTTCCTGTGAGAGGTAATTATCCTATATCCATCCTATGGGTGGTTACTACATATTTATCGCGTGGGCGTAGTCACCCTCGACCCATCCCAAGGGCGAACTAACAACTCACTCCTATACTGTGTATTACAGCAGTAGTCTGCATATGGCACCATGTAACTACTACACGTGTTTAGCACCTGGTTATTCTCTAAGGGGTTAGTAAATGACTTTTTTTTTTATAAGTCTGGCTAAAAAAGCTGAGGATTCTCTAAGGCTGGAATTAAGTTGAACAGTGTTCAAATATTTAACAATCTTTTTTATTAAACTTTTTTTTACGGAATTAGCACCTCACTTCTGGTAGTCAATGTGTTCTAGTACTCTATAATAAAGTTGTGCAACATTGCATAGCTCCTGATGACGCACGGACACATGTGAAAGATCTTTAGCTGAAGCTTACCATCCCCCGTACCTTGTATTGTATATATATATATATATATATATATATATATATATATATATATATATATATATATATATATATATATATATAACAAGTCGGCCGACTCCCACCAAGGCAGGGTGGCCCGAAAAAGAAAAACTTAAATCATTCACTCCATCACTGTCTTGCCAGAGGGGTACTTTACACTACAGTTATAAAATTGCAACATTAAACACCCCTCCTTCAGAATGCAGATACTACTTCCCATCTCTAGGACTCAAGTCCGGCCTGCAGGTTTCCCTGAATCTCTCCATAAATATTACTTTGCTCACACTCCAACAGCACGTCAAGTATTAAAAACCATTTATCCCCATTCACTCCTATCAAATACTCTCACTCATGCTTGCTGGGAGTCCAAGCCCCTCGCACACAAAATCTCCTTTACTCCTTCCCTCCAGCCTTTCTTAGCCCGACCCCTACCCTTCCTCTCTCTCTCTCTCACTCTCTCTCTCTCTCTCTCTCTCTCTCTCTCTCTCTCTCTCTCTAATATATATATATATATATATATATATATATATATATATATATATATATATATATATATAATATATATATATATATATATATATATATATATATATATATATATATATATATGGGAGAGAGGGAGGGAGAGAGAAAGAAAAAAGATGAAGCTATGGTGTTCGAAACTCAGCTAGGTCTTGGTCAAAGAGCATCTTAGATATTCAGTAGAGGACAATAGCAGCAATCAAGGCAAGGCTGACCTGCTGGCCGCTCGTCGCCTGCTGCAAAAATCGTCTCAAAGGCGATAGAAGTGACAGCAATTCAGGAAGATCTCCCTCGCCTCCTTGAGCCACTGCACGCAGAGCAAGTTCTTAGTTGAGACTAAGTGGAGCTAAAACGGTTATAATAATAATAATAATAATAATAATAATAATTACTATTATCGTTAAGGAAGGATACCTTTTAATTTAACTGATGAAAAGGTCTTCACCATCATCATGACATCTCTTAAGAAGAGAAGCCCAAAATTGTTGGTTCGTTAAGCAGAGTAACTTCATTTCGTATCTAACGTATGGGAGGTAGTCTCCCCCTCCTCCCATACCTGTGATGTGGGCGGTAGTCACCCCCTCCTCCCATACCTGTGATGTGGGCGGTAGTCACCCCCTCCTCCCATACCTGTGATGTGGGCGGTAGTCACCCCCTCCTCCCATACCTGTGATGTGGGCGGTAGTCACCCCCTCCTCCCATACCTGTGATGTGGGCGGTAGTCACCCCCTCCTCCCATACCTGTGATGTGGGCGGTAGTCACCCCCTCCTCCCATACCTGTGATGTGGGCGGTAGTCACCCCCTCCTCCCATACCTGTGATGTGGGCGGTAGTCACCCCCTCCTCCCATACCTGTGATGTGGGCGGTAGTCACCCCCTCCTCCCATACCTGTGATGTGGGCGGTAGTCACCCCCTCCTCCCATACCTGTGATGTGGGCGGTAGTCACCCCCTCCTCCCATACCTGTGATGTGGGCGGTAGTCACCCCCTCCTCCTATACCTGTGATGTGGGCGGTAGTCACCCCTTCCTCCTATACCTGTGATGTGGGCGGTAGTCACCCCCTCCTCCCATACCTGTGATGTGGGCGGTAGTCACCCCCTCCTCCCATACCTGTGATGTAGGCGGTAGTCAAAGCGTTACAGAGGTCCAGTATTAATGTGGAGTTTGGCAAGGTACATAGTATACCACTGAGACAATACAGCAATACAGCTAGTGTAACTCTCACTGAAACAGATGGGCAACTAGCGCTCTAGACACCACCTGTCTTTGTTTACCTAACAGTGAATGGGTACCTGAGTGTTAGTTTTCCTACACCTCATGCCCCTATTGATTTAGCAGTAAATAGGTACCTGAGTGTCAGACTCCATACATCAGTTGCATCTTTTTACCTAGCGGAACTCATCTAAGTTACACCTTCGAGTTCCGAGGGTTTTTCTTAACCTGGAGCCCGGCCATGGGCCAGGCTCGTCTGGTGTTTGCCTGGTCAACCAGGCTGTTGCTGCAAGTGGCGCGCTGCCCCACATATCCATCACAGGCTGGTTGATCTGGCACCTGGTGAAGATATTTGTCCAGTTTCCTCTTGAAGACTCCTACGCTTGTCCCAGCGGTGTTTGATATCTTCTAGTAAGATGTTGAATAGTCTGGAGCCACGGATGTTGATAGTGTTTTCTTATTGTGCCCTCTGCACCCCAATTTTTCTCTGGGTTCAATT
>NC_091348.1:18697829-18757829 GCF_038502225.1 Cherax quadricarinatus
AATGGTGAGACAGGAGGTCTGGAGGAGGGGAAGAGGAAGAGGAGGTAGGAAAGGAAGAGGTCATTTTTGGAAGTGTGCTCAAGACACGCCTTAAGGTGAAGACGGTAGAACCGTTTTGGCGATGATGGAAGAGGAGATGAGAACATGGAGAGATAATGATGGAGAGATGATCGGGAGGAGAAAGTACTGATGGAGAGAACATGCAATGACGGCGTAAGGAAGATGGGAAGGTGGTGATGGAGAGAACATGAAGAGGATAAGATGAAGAAGTACACTATATACTGACATCTTGCCGCCCGAGGGAGAGATGATTGAATTAGATCTGGCTTGGCTGCCTCTCTACCATGGATGCAAACATATATTATGAGGCTTGGCTGCCTCTGGACAATATGTTGTATTTTGGCTTAAACAGCAACGCTCTTCTTGCCGAATAAGGCAAGCTAAAATTTGTGTATTAATTTTGCAAAAATCATTCTGAACCTAACGAAAAATATATATTTCATTGTGTTTGTTTATTATTAAAATATTGTAAACGTATCTAAAATATATTTAGTTGGATTAGGCTAAATTAAATTGCACTTGTTATAATAAGGTTAGGTAAGTTTTTTAAGGTGCTTTTGGTACAAAAATATTAATTTATACATTAAACGTATAAGAATTTTTTTTAGAAGGGACTTAATTTTAAATGAGTTTTTGCTAACTGACCAATTTTTACCTATTAGGCACGATATATATATCTAATATATATATATATATATATATATATATATATATATATATATATATATATATATATATACATATATATATATATATATATATATAATGTGTGTGTGTGTGCACTCACCTATTTGTGGTTGCAGGGGTCGATACACAGCTCCTGGCCCCGCCTCTTCACTGATTGTGTGTGTGTGTGTGTATTATGGAATATGTATCTCATTTCTGAAAATATGGTAAATGGAAAATATTTGATTTCCGGTGATTTAAAGGCCAGATTTTGTGGGCTGTGAGGAGAGTCCCAGTGAGTATTAGCGTTACAATGAACCACAACACCAGAGAAATAACATACTCATCATCTAGGAATGTTATCCTCGTTGAAATGTCTGTGTTTGTGGAACGAGTTAGTCTTATTTCACTTCAAACTCGTTAATCTTATTGACTGTTCAACAACAAGAAGGTGTTAAAGAACAAGAAGGTGTTAAAGAACAAGAAGGTGTTAAAGAACAAGAAGGTGTTAAAGAACAAGAAGGTGATAAAGAACAAGAAGGCACAAAGCCGTGATTATATATTTATCAAAACAGGATTTTTATATCGAACACAAACGGCGTCATAAGCGGGTTATTTGTGTATTGACTGTTAACCTCGATCAACTTATTTTGATGTTGCAACATTCTCCACGGCACCTGAACCCTGATCCACCTGGAGGCCTGGTCAAGAACTGCGTCGTGGGGGGCGTTGACCCCCGGAACGACCTCCAGGTAACAGATCACCCTTAACCGAGCCGTCATAGAAGCTGCATCACGTGACTCCTTCCCAGACGAATGCAATTAGCACATTGTCAGAGCACCGTTATGATGCATTTGCTTGAGGTTAGGAGGCACGCTGTCAGGTTAGCTTTCTAAAACCAGTCTATCTAGGAAAAGAAAAATGGGAAGTTAGTGCGCCCTTTTCTTTGAAGGCAGAAAAGGGAAAAGCTAAATCTGGGAAGGGCCATCAAAAATTGGAGTCTAAATGAGTGAAAATATGGTTAAAATGGGTTATGGAAACTGGAAACTTGTGAACGAGGAGAGAATATTGAGCTACGTTAGTTTGTAGCGACAGGTCTCGTTAAAGGGAAGAGTGACGTCGTTGAACGAACGGTAAACGACAGCAAATCAATATTGTATTTATCCAGAAAATATGTTGGTGGTGAGGGATGGCCAGAGGATGAGAAAGAGAGTGAGAGAGATAAACATGGGGGGGATATGATGATAGGGACAATAAAATCCTGAAGGAAAGTAAGGAGAAAGGGACGGGGTGGGAAGGAAAATGGAGGAAAAGAAGCAAATTGGGAGAGAGAGAACAAAAAAAAAACGAGAAATATATTTAAAAAAAATGACAGAAACGCAAAGAGAAATAAAGGAAATGACCTAGAATACCGAATTAAGAAATGGTCACAATATTCTTTGCAGAACAAACCAAAACAAAAATTAAATTCCATTTTGCCTGTTGCATTAATTTATAATATTTACTTTGCAATAAATGAAGAAAATTGAGCGAAAATATGTAAATATGAATTGCAACAATTCGCAATATTCCCACAAAGTGCAGATGAATAATTAGACGACGTTTTGGCCTTCCCTGAAATATGACTCAACAACGTTTTGGTCTTTCCTGAAAATATGACTCTACGACGTTTCGGTCTTCTCTTAAATATGACTGCAACGTTTCCGCCTTCCCTCATAATATGACTACGACGTTTTGGTCTCCCCTGAAATATGACTCTATGATGTTTCGGTCTTCCCTGGATCATCATAACGTTGCGAAGTGATGTGATTTACTCTACGTCTACGGCAGTTGACTCGCACTACATTCAAATCTGCTACATTTATGGGCCCTCGCCAAGAAGAGAAAAAAATAGCTTCAATCCTGGTGGAACTGTGAGTGAAGGGAGATAGCCGCGAGCAGGCTAAACAAAGTGTGTCATGTGAAGGACATGAGAGGAAGAGAATCACGGGAGGAAGGCAGGGAAAGAGATGGGTGAGAGAGACAGACAGACGGTTGATGTAATCACTGGACATTGGCCAGATATGGCACTAATAACTCTTTGGAAAAGCTGGAAGCACTTGGAGCTTCTGGCTCTACATTATATCTCCGTAATGACTGACTAACTTTAAGATAGAGCTCTTAAAATAGTTCTTAACGGAGCAGAGTCTACAGGTCACCCACTAAGTGGCAGTGTTCTGTAAGGAAGTGTGCCTGATACACTGTTGTGAACCATCTACTTCAATGACCTGCTTCAATTCGTCCTCAAATCCTATGCCTATGCAGATGACTGTCCTCTAACATTTACATGTGCAAGAGAGGTTTAGCTCTCAGGCACACCAATCACCAGCTTACATCTATATCAAGCGGAAATAAATGATGGCAAGTTATGTTCGTTTCTGGGAATTTACAAACGATGACTGTCTCTTGATAGTATGATGTTAATAGCGGACAGTGACGAGAACGAGCGAAAGGGTAGAGCACTGCGATGACATAAAGTAGGAGTGAAATATGACTACATTGTCCATAAAGATTCACGTGATAAATCTTGCAAGATAGGCAGTCAAGGAGCTAACAGCACTATGACGCAGTTAGCACCTGCTGGACAACAGACGCTGCAAACCTCTGTTTTAAGTGCAAGTATGCTTTCACCACGAGTATGCACCATTTTCATGGATTGCCCGTCTTATCCACGACTTCAGGCCAGGAGAGTGAGCAGTGCAAAGGCGACTTACCTCTAGCCTGGACTCGGCTTAGATGGATCTATCATTTCAACAAAGCCTTCACCAGCAGAGATGTGCGTAGCCTTACTGCTACATACAATGCCAATGTTATCAAGCCTCCACACGTAGCTCCAGTTCGCAGACAGCGAAGAGAGGCAACACACAGCAACTACACTCTGGCTGTACCGTTCTCAAGAACGCCACTTCATCTACAGTAATTCATTCCTAGAATGACTCGAGTCGGGAGCATATTCACACAATACATAAACATTAATGAAGTACAGTCAATTGGCCAAATGAAATCTGGCCCCCTGCTAGCTCGACCTCCTCCTCCATCCTGTTCCCTATTTGCGTTTCATAATAATAGTGATTTAATTCGCATAATGCTAGGGAAGGTTTCTAAATGAACTGAAGTAGGTAAAAGTTCTTAGCTTGTAAACACAGGTAATGTAAAATAGCGCAAAAAATATATACAGAGAGGCGTAATAAAGTTGCATTAGCTGAGTCTCAGCTCCTGGTCCTACCGACTGTCTTACCAATTGCTGCATTTAATTCCTGCATAGCATGGCTGTCACCGTTTCTTATCTGTTTTCTCCTTTCGTTAGTACTGAGGCTACATTCTCTTTTTCTAGATCTCTGTCAGTTGTCCTGTATCCATTCACTTGTAGGTTTTAGATAGTGGTTCAGAAATGTTTTCTGCCCCCTCTTGCAGGATTCATGGTGACGCTTTGTCAGCTTCCATTGATTCTCATGTATCCGACTTAATCCAAAGTTTCTTTCCCCTCATCCTCTTTTGTGTGTATAGTATCCAGTATCCTTTGTTTGGCCCATTCCCTTTGATTCTCTCGTCTTGCCCTTTGACTCCACTCTGAACATCTCTGTAAATAATTTTTTTCAGCTTCTCAATGACTTCATTGTCATTTCTCGTGAGTTTTCCCTCCTTCCTTTTTTAATCTTATTACCTGGTCTTTTACTGTTGTTGTTTTCTGATGAGAATGTAAAGCAATTTCAATTCAGACTTGTGCATTTTGTTGCTGTGATATTTTCAGATTGTCGCTCCGCTTCTCTTCTTGCCGTTGCATATTAATTTATGACTCTTCTGGTTACCTGTTTTCTTCTGTCAATCACTTTCCACTCCCTTGCTCTGGTGCTTCCCTTTCTTCACCTTCGAATGACACACATACCCTCTTCATTTTTACCATTACATTCTATTCTTTTTGTTAGGACCCTGGTTGTCTTCAAGAGAGAGCTGGAGAGTTACCTAAGTGGGGGACGGATCAGCCGGGCTGTAGTTCGTATGTTGCACTGCGTGCGGCCAGCAGTGACACCCTCGTTGATCAGGCCCTGATCCACTGGAAGGCCTGGTCGTGGACCTGGCCGCGGGGGCGTTGATCCCGGAATACCCTCCAGGTAGACTCCAGGTAGGAAATTCTCTTTTGCCTCTGGGCACTCTTAAGCTATGTATTCCATCTCATTCGTTGACCTAACTTTCTTTCCCATCATTCTGCATTCTGAAATTCCATTTTCCCCTGAAATGCTTCCTTTTTCTGAAATTTGATTTATTCTTTTCTCACCTCCAAGCCTTTCCCTAATAGTCTAATTCCACGTGGCATCTGAAATTAGGTACTGTCATCCAGAAGTCTTTATGTTGTCATCCGTATCAGATGCACTTAAGGTGAATACTAGATCCAGTCTTGCAGGCTCATTCCCTCTTCTTGTGATGAATGGTTTGAAAAACCGACAAGTTGAAGATTGAGACACTTATGCAGCATATGGGAATCTTTATTCAGGAAACGTTTCGCCACACAGTGGCTTCATCAGTCCAATACAAAGAGGAAGGCGTAAGGAGAGGAGGAGTATGAGGTAATCAGTCCCTCAACCTGGAGTCGATGTGTTCAGTCCATCAATCTTTTAGAATGTACAGCATAGGGCCGTAGACGTGGCTTATATACTGTAGTGAGGTGAGGTGAAGCAGGCGGAGGCGGGGTCATAGTGGTACCATCCACTAGTCGAAGTAGGTCTTCGTCCAAAGGTTGAACAAGTGTTGAAGAATTCTTTGTAACAAGATCCCATGATGCTGCAGTGTCCGACAGTTGTGATGAATGGTTTGAAAAACCGTTGTGTTGAGTCCTCTATGTCCTGACAGAGGGTTTTCCATTACCATCTCCATCATCTTATGTAACTCTTCACGTTTCTGGTTCTCCATATGGGTCTCATTTCTCCCAGGCTATTTTTTTGTGGTTGAAATCTCCCATGATTAGTAGTGTTACTTTGGACATATGGGCTCCTCTTCGTGCTTCTGCGATGGTATTAACCATTGCTTTGTTGTTTTCATAGTCCTGTCTTCGTGTGTGTTTGTGTGTGTGTGTGTGTGTGTGTGTGTGTGTGTGTGTGTGTGTGTGTGTGTGTGTGTGTGTGTGTGTGTATGTCTGGTTAGCGTTTTTACAATATTTTTTAAATCATTTATGAAGCTTAAATCTATAATAACTATAAAATGCACAAAGAATCGAGCTCAACCCGCGCTTCATCATCGACACTGTTTCTGCAGATAAGACTTTCACTCCAATTTTCCAACTGGTTGACAACTTTATCCAGTTGCTTCAGAAAGATTAATTGAAATGACTTTCGTGTCTCTGTTTCCAAATTCTAACAAACTATTATGTATATTATTATTATTGTAATCATGGCACAGCACCAAACCTATATTTGGGTTATTGAGGCTGGAACTTTGGGTAGTTTCAAATTTAGGTTGGATAAATACATGAGTGGGAGGGGTTGGATTTGAGTGGGACTTGCACATCAGAGCTTATTTCTTGGGTGGCATTGAAAATTGGGTAGGTCAAATGTTTGTTAGTGGGATGAATTGTAAAGGACCTGCCTAGTATGGGCCAACAGGCCTGCTGCAGTGTTCCTCCTTTCTTATGTTCTTATGTTCTTATGAGGAGTAATCAGCTTTAATCTAAGGAAGGATACAGTCAGGCTGTTGGTACTCGGTGTAAGCAAGCAAAAGTGATTACCACATCCGTGCAGCTCGAGAACTGCCTTCAGGTTGTATCATGATGTGTATAATAATTTTATTGTCAACATCCCTCTTGAAGACTGTCATGGGTATATTGGTAACTCGCAAGGTTCTCTTCCCACAATAGTAATCAAGTGGTGGTGGGAGTCAGGTAAAAGTTATATTGTACCTTGCAACAATGCTTCGATATCTCGTGTGGTAATTACTATAGCTCGTTGGTTGTTTCATTTTTACCTAGTAGACGCTACTGTGGCTCATTAGTCGAAGTTACTGTGGCTCATTAGTCGAAGTTACTGGGGCTCATTAGTCGAAGTTACTGGGGCTCATTAGTCGAAGTTACTGGGGCTCATTAGTCGAAGTTACTGTGGCTCATTAGTCGAAGTTACTGTGGCTCATTAGTCGAAGTTACTGTGGCTCATTAGTCGAAGTTACTGGGGCTCATTAGTCGAAGTTACTGGGGCTCATTAGTCGAAGTTACTGGGGCTCATTAGTCGAAGTTACTGGGGCTCATTAGTCGAAGTTACTGGGGCTCATTAGTCGAAGTTACTGGGGCTCATTAGTCGAAGTTACTGGGGCTCATTAGTCGAAGTTACTGTGGCTCATTAGTCGAAGTTACTGTGGCTCATTAGTCGAAGTTACTGTGGCTCATTAGTCGAAGTTACTGGGGCTCATTAGTCGAAGTTACTGTGGCTCATTAGTCGAAGCTACTGTGGCTCATTAGTCGAAGTTACTGTGGCTCATTAGTCGAAGTTACTGGGGCTCATTAGTCGAAGTTACTGTGGCTCATTAGTCGAAGTTACTGTGGCTCATTAGTCGAAGTTACTGTGGCTCATTAGTCGAAGTTACTGTGGCTCATTGTGTTTAATTTTAACTAGTCGACGCTACTCTGGTTCATTAGTCGACGCTACTGTGGCTCATTAGTCGACGCTACTGTGGCTCATTAGTCGACGCTACTGTGGCTCATTAGTCGACGCTACTGTGGCTCATTAGTCGAAGCTACTGTGGCTCATTGTGTTTAATTTTAACTAGTCGACGCTACTCTGGTTCATTAGTTATATTTCTTGTTTACCTAGTCGACGCTGGTGTGGCTATCATGTGACATTGGCCAATCTCACGCCACAAGTTAGAATCTCCACAAGTAAGTACCTTAAAATTTACTTTCTTAGTTTTACATAAATGAGTAGTTCCAATTCATAATTAACATTAACATGGTCATTATCTCTGTCTTTCATGTTTGAGCGCTGGGGAGGGGAGGGTATTCTAACAGATTCAAATTTATAATTTCCATACTTATTAAGTAAACTTTTATTAAGAACATAATGGAGGAACACTGCAGAAGGCCTGCTGACCCATACTAGGCAAGTTCTTCTCAAACCCAAACCCACTGACAGAAATATTTGCCCAACCCATTTTCACTGCTACCCAAGCAATAAGCTTTGATAACCCTATTAACTCGTGTGCAAGTCCCACTCTTATCCATTCCTTCTCATTTGTGTATTTATCGAACATAAATTTGAAGCTACCAAAGGTTTTAGCTTCAATGACCCTACTAGGCAGACTCTTCCACTCACTGACCACTCTATTTTCAAACCAATACTTTCCAATATTATTTTTTCTTCCCTCGGGTGGGGTGCTGTCCCCTCCCACTCAAAATGTGACCTGAGTCGTATATAGTTTTTCTCAGCTTTATTTTTAAATCTTCTAATGAGTGTCCATTCAAAACAAAGCCAAATACAATTACGAAAACATTTTTTTTTTCAGGCTCTCAGACATTTTTGTGCCAATTATGTGTGTTTAATTATATTTTCTGGATTAGTGTTTTCCTTTGGAGAAAATTAACTGTTTTCACTGTAATTATTTTGCATATCTGACACCGGAAAAATAGACACAAAGACAGTATAATGTGATCCTTTATTGACTACGTTTCGCCCACACAGTGGGCTTTATCAAGTCACAAACTGTGTGGGCTAAACGTAAGTCAATAAACAATCGAATTATACCGCATTTTATACCATTTATCTCCATCGTGTATATCTGATAATTCCTCTTTTAAAATAAATGATAACATAGCGACGCGACTTTAGGCAAAAATGTAATTATATTGAACATGTAACTGCCGATCTTTCGCCCACACTTGACTTCATCAGGCTCGAAATTTGATAGTGATATAAATAAGTACAATGCCTGCACTCTGAAGGAGGGGTGTTAATGTTGCAGTTTAAAAACTGTAGTGTAAAGCACCCTTCTGGCAAGACAGTGATGGGGTGAATGATGGTGAAATTTTTTCTTTTTCGGGCCACCCTGCCTTGGTGGGAATCGGCCAGTGTGATAATAAAAAAAAATAATAAATGATTTATGAAACCGATAAGTTGAGAAATTAGACACTTTTGCAACATAAAAATACTAGAATTGAGGAACACTGCAGAAAGCCTATTGGCCCATGCAAGGCAGGTCCTTTTGAAAACCACCACATTTGGGACTATTGTGGAAACGTTTCGCCTCAGTCCAGTACAGAGAGGAATGGTCTGGACGAATCATCGTCAGTAAAGGATTCAGTAAAGCCGAATATGCGTCTCTTTGCTATTACCGTATTTCGCGGCTTATTAGACGCTTTTTTGTCCATAAAATGTCTCCAAAATCCACCCTGCGTCCTATAAACTGAAAGTCAGCGACGGGAGCTGTATGTTTGGGGTGTAGGGTAGGCCGTAGCTCTTCCAGTTACGTCCGATGCCGAGCAATTAAAACTAAAACAAGTCTTATAATCCGCGTCTTTTAAGTCGCGAAATACGGTAACTGTATTGATGGAGCGTGATTAGGACGCAGCTGGCATCTCTTCTGGATCGCTCCAGAGGCTCTGCAAGATGAATGGGGTTGTTCGGTGCTCCTTGTTGCCTCTTAACGAGTATGTCCCCCAACGTTAGGTCTGATGTCATTGATGTCATTTTGAGATTTGCCTCCGAGAGAGAACCTCATCACGTAATTACGAGATAGAAGCAGCCTCAGAGCGTACATAATCTCTAGCGGGTAGATACTCAAAGTTCCGATCCAGGGATAATGCATAATTCGCATTCTAAATCGTTACTGCTCGCCTCAATAACACTGGGGAGTATTGTAATAATTACAGAGAAGTTCTGAACCCTCAGGGGGGTCAAGTAACACGAGGAAGCTGTAGTTACTTGTGTTACTTGACAAAGTTTTGGATGCACCGTGTCTCTGGACGCATCTGCTATGGCTCTCTTGTATTCCATTCTTCTCATTGCATTGCTCTTAAAGAAGCGTTTTGCAATTGCAACATGAAAGGCCTTGAGCAACATTATTCTCCTTTCCCTTGTGCCTTGTTGATCGCTTGTAGGTGTGTGTGTGTGTGTGTGTGTGTGTGTGTGTGTGTGTATGTTGTGTGTATATATATATAATATATATATATATATATATATATATATATATATATATATATATATATATATATATATATATATATATATATTTTATTTATTATTATTATTATTATTATTATTATTATTATTATTATTATCACACTGGCCGATTCCCACCAAGGCAGGGTGGCCCGAAAAAGAAAAACTTTCACCATCATTCACTCCATCACTGTCTTGCCAGAAGGGTGCTTTACACTACAGTTTTTAAACTGCAACATTAACACCCCTCCTTCAGAGTGCAGGCACTGTACTTCCCATCTCCAGGACTCAAGTCCGGCCTGCCGGTTTCCCTGAACCCCTTCATAAATGTTACTTTGCTCACACTCCAATAGCACGTTAAGTATTAAAAACCATTTGTCTCCATTCACTCCTATCAAACACGGTCACGCATGCCTGCTGGAAGTCCAAGCCCCTCGCACACAAAACCTCCTTTACCCCCTCCCTCCAACATTTCCTAGGCCGACCCCTACCCCGCCTTCCTTCCACTACAGACTGATACACTCTTGAAGTCATTCTGTTTCGCTCCATTCTCTCTACATGTCCGAACCACCTCAACAACCCTTCCTCAGCCCTCTGGACAACAGTTTTGGTAATCCCGCACCTCCTCCTAACTTCCAAACTACGAATTCTCTGCATTATATTCACACCACACATTGCCCTCAGACATAACATCTCCACTGCCTCCAGCCTTCTCCTCGCTGCAACATTCATCACCCATGCTTCACACCCATATAAGAGCGTTGGTAAAACTATACTCTCATACATTCCCCTCTTTACCTCCAAGGACAAAGTTCTTTGTCTCCACAGACTCCTAAGTGCACCACTCACCCTTTTCCCCTCATCAATTCTATGATTCACCTCATCTTTCATAGACCCATCCGGTGACACGTCCACTCCCAAATATCTGAATGCATTCACCTCCTCCATACTCTCTCCCTCCAATCTGATATCCAATCTTTCATCACCTTATCTTTTTGTTATCCTCATAACCTTACTCTTTCCTGTATTCACTTTTAATTTTCTTCTTTTGCACACCCTACCAAATTCATCCACCAATCTCTGCAACTTCTCTTCAGAATCTCCCAAGAGCATAGTGTCATCAGCAAAGAGCAACTGTGACAACTCCCACTTTATGTGTGATTCTTTATCTTTTAACTCCACGCCTCTTGCCAAGACCCTCGCATTTACTTCTCTTACAACCCCATCTATAATATATTAAACAACCACGGTGACATCACACATCCTTGTCTAAGGCCTACTTTTACTGGGAAATAATTTCCCAGTATATATATATATATATATATATATATATATATATATATATATATATATATATATATATATATATATATATATATATATATATATATATCATTAACAGAACTGCGGCTTGGCCAGGACTCGACCGGAAAAAGAAAAACTTTCATCATCATTCACTCCATCACTGTCTTGCCAGAGGCGCGCTTACACTACAGTTATAAAACTGCAACATTAACACCCCTCCTTCAGAGTGCAGGAACTGTACTTCCCATCTCTAGGACCCAAGTCCAGCCTCCCGGTTACCCTGAATCCATTCATAAATGTTACCTTGCTCACACTCCAACAGTACGTCAAGTCCTAAAAACCACTCTCTATGTCATTCTATTTTGTTCCATCCTCTCTACATGTCCGAACCACTTCAACAACCCCTCCTCAGCCCTCTCGATAATATATGCCAGAAACTGTGAGAAACGCACGTAATAACAACGTGTGAAAACCATTTTTATTACTGAGTGACACGAAGACGGCGAAATTAAAGTTTGCCGTAGCGAAAAAGCCGCGAGTCGTAAAAATAATAAAATGAAATTAAATCGTCACCTTTATTCCTTTTCTTTATTCCTTCCTCCCCTCGTCTCTCCCTCCTCCTTCCCCCGCATCCCTCCCTCTCATCCCCCCTCATCCCTCTCCCTCATCCCTCTCCCTCATCCCTCTCCCTCATCCCTCTCCCTCATCCCTCTCCCTCTCTGCCCCGTCTATTTATCCCATTGCATATATTCCTTCACTGTATATTTCCATCTCCTTTCTGACTTCTTCCACGCCTTTTCTTCCATTTCTTCCACCTTATTTCCACCCGTCCTTTCTTTTCTCATTCCTTTCTATTTTTCCCTCCTTCCTTTTCTCCCTTACCCCTACCCAACTCCCTTCTTCGTTTCCTCCCCTTCTTCTCCCTTAACTCTTCCCTTTCCTCGCTTTCAGTTCCATTTCTCTCCCCTACATCTTCCATTCATTCTGGCCCTTGTTCTCCATCTTCCTCGCACTTTCCATCGCCCTTCCAGTTCTCACCTCTCTTTCCCCTTCAGCCTCTTCCTCCCATTTTTCCCCTCCCCTCATTCTTCCCCCTCCCCCTCATTCTTCCCCTCCCCCTCATTCTTCCCCTCCCCCTCATTCTTCCCCTCCCCCTCATTCTTCGTGCTTCACTCTCTACCCAGCACTATGACGAAGCCTTGTTCACGGGTAAACTAAAGCTACACTCTCAGTCGTGTGTCCTCAGCATCGACTCCTAGCGGCGCCCCTCTGGCCACCTCTCCATCCTGTCGACCATCCTCAGCATGAGGGCCAAGAGGAAGGAGGGAAGAGGAGGGAGGCTAGCTAGGAGGAGGTGGAGGAGGGGGGCGCGAAGACTACGAAGGATATTTGGATAGCCAAGAGAACGAAATAAGTGGAAATGAGAGAGGCAGTAGCTGAAGGTTACTGGGTCTTTCTCTCTCTCTCTCTCTCTCTCTCTCTCTCTCTCTCTCTCTCTCTCTCTCTCTCTCTCTCTCTCTCTCTCTCTCCTAGCACAAGTATGTATTGTTGAATTTATAAAGAAATATATTAATGCTATGTAGCATAAAGAGAAAGAGCTGTCTTTAAAATATTATTATTATTTATATTATAGAGTGGAAAGCTCTACACGTAATAGGAGACAGGTCGGTTTGATCCGAGGAAGGGGAGAGTTGTTTTAGTTCGTAGGATCAAGAGTTCGTCGCAATCCTCCTTCTCCTCCCGGTATAAGAGTCCGTCCTGTATTCTGCTCTCTCGCTTGGGGTATAAATATCTGGATGTCAGAGCGGTCAAGCCTTGCTGGTGGAGCATTACTGGTGGAGAATTGCTGGTGGAGCATTACTGGTGGAGAATTGCTGGTGGAGCATTGCTGGTGGAGCATTGCTGGTGGAGCATTACTGGTGGAGCATTGCTGGTGGTGGAACGTTGCTGATGGTGGAACATTGCTGATGGTGGAACATTGCTGGTGGTGGAGCATTGCTGGTGGAGTATTGCTGGTGGAGCACTGCTGGTGGAGCCTTGCTGGTGGAGCATTGCTGGTGGAGCATTGCTGGTGGAGCATTGCTGATGGAGCCTTGCTGGTGGAGCCTTGCTGGTGGAGCATTGCTGGTGGAGCATTGCTGGTGGAGCGTTGCTGGTGGAGCGTTGGTGGTGGAGCATTGCTAGTGGAGCATTGCTAGTGCAGCATTGCTGGTGGAGCATTGCTGGTGGTGGAACATTGCTGGTGGTGGAATATTGCTGGTGGAGTCTTGATGCTGGTGGAGTCTTGATGCTGGTGGAGTCTTGATGCTGGTGGAGTCTTGATGCTGGTGGAGTCTTGATGCTGGTGGAGTCTTGATGCTGGTGGAGTCTTGATGCTGGTGGAGTCTTGATGCTGGTGGAGTCTTGATGCTGGTGGAGTCTTGATGCTGGTGGAGTCTTGATGCTGGTGGAGTCTTGTTGCTGGTGGAGTCTTGATGCTGGTGGAGTCTTGTTGGTGGAGCCTTGCTGTTGGAACCTTGCTGGTGGTGGATCCTTGCTTGTAGAGCCTTGCTAGTGGAGCCTTATTGGAGCCTTGCTGGTGGAGAGGTGAAGCACTCTCTAGTAGAACCCTGACTTCTGAAGAAGTGGGGAAGCACTGGCTAGTGGAACCCTTGACTGCTGGAGGGACCCAGAAGCCTCTATGATATGATTATGTGTGGTTGATGTGATGACAAGTTGACGAGACCATAATTGATGAAGCCAAAGGGTAAAGGAAGCCAACTGTACCTCGCCGTAACCACTGGCCTCTGTACACTCCATGTAATCAACCCTTACGTACACCCTATGTACTATGGACCCGGTGGCCTGGTGGCTAAAGCTCCCGCTTCACACACGGAGGGCCCGGGTTCGATTCCCGGCGGGTGGAAACATTTCGACACGTTTCCTTACACCTGTTGTCCTGTTCACCTAGCAGCAAATAGGTACCTGGGTGTTAGTCGACTGGTGTGGGTCGCATCCTGGGGGACAAGATTAAGGACCCCAATGGAAATAAGTTAGACAGTCCTCGATGACGCACTGACTTTCTTGGGTTATCCTGGGTGGCTAACCCCCCGGGGTTAAAAATCCGAACGAAAAATCTTACACACTCTTGTATTCGGCGTGTACTACATATGCTCCTGTATCCACCTTGGTAAAATGTAAAAATACTGATATATCAGTGCTACTATCCTTATGACTAATAATAATAATAATAGTCGAGTTTATTGTAACCTCTACGTACTTGCCGCCCACTGGACAGCCGCCCTTAATCCGTCTCCCACCCACACACCACCCACTTACCACCCTCTTGAGATTCAACACCCACCCGCATGTCATCCACCTGTTACCGCAAACCACTAGTCACCTTCCCTATGGCCACCCAACCACCCACCCACCACCCTCCTGCCACCCAACCACCCTCCTGCCACCCAACCACCCACCCACCACCCTCCTGCCACCCAACCACCCTCCTGCCACCCAACCACCCACCCACCACCCTCCTGCCACCCAACCACCCACCCACCACCCTCCTGCCACCCAACCACCCACCCACCACCCTCCTGCCACCCAAACTCCGATATGAAGCACATCTTTTGTAAAATCGTGATCTTCAAAGGATGGGTGAAGAATGAGAAGAGCAGTTGTAATTCATTTATTTTCTGCTTTCTGGAGGGGCAGGTCCCCGTGCTGTGTGTGTGTGTGTGTGTGTGTGTGTGTGTGTGTGTGTGTGTGTGTATGTCTGTCTCAGTAGTAGTACCAGTTCCTAGTAACCAGTAACCAGTGTACCAGTAGATGACTCACTACCAACCGTCTGCGTGAATCATTAACTGTTATTCATATTGCTGCTGACCATAGCAGGATTTCAAACACCCCTCACCCTGTAGGCACTTGTGGGTCAGTCGAAGATAGGGAGCAGAGAGAGGCAGGTCGGCTCTTGGCGCTTCCCATACTTCCCGTTATATATTATACGTACAAACCTGCCTACGTGAGTATTTTTGCCCCATCCACGTTATCGAAACCCACATGACAAATTGGTGGCACCGGTGTTGGCGTGGATTTAAGGGTATTTCAGACGTTAGAAGACTGTGGGTTGCCAGCAGGTCAGAGGTGAACCGTGCCACCTCCAGCTAGCCGCTTACCCTCACTCTCCTCCACCCTGTGTCGCTCCAGCCTGCAAGCCTGTTGCAGCCGCTTTTCAAGCTTCCTGGCTTAGTTCGTGTTCTAATTGCTTCAATCTCCGAGGGGTTGACCCGGATTTTGCAATTAAGCCAGTCAATAAGCCAGACTGTGAAAGTTAACGCTAGTCAGCCTTCCTCAGCCTACCATCCAGCCTGTCTCCTGTCATCCACCTGCTCCTTCATGCTGTGTGCATCGTTACACGTCTTCCAGTCAGCCATTCTCGTGGGTTAAGCCAGTCAACCCAGCTGAGAGAGAGAAGCCACGCAAGTTCCTCTGAAGTATTGTTTCATATATCGCTTTGTGCTCCCAGTTGGATGCCAGATGGATGCTAGAGTGATCTTTACCATCCCTGTGGCATATTGTGGCTTAGTTAATTAAGCCACCTTCGTGAGTAGTGAGTGGCAGTGCACGCCAGTGAGCAACAGCGAGTGAGTCACGTTCCCTTCACCCACCCGCCACTCTCTCACCCATTCTTCACTCATCTACCTGTGGTTTTTATTCCACCCTTGTACCGGGTACTAGTACTGTTTTGGCTCACATAATTGGTCAAGAGATTGTAGCTGGCGCCAACGATAAAGCCAGTTATGCGAGTTCACCTAGAAAGCGCATTTCTTCGACAACAATGTGAGTGTAGGAGGCGTCATCACCTGCACAGGACGTCTTTCCCTCATCACTAGTCACTCCGTCTACTACTACACACTTCAGTGATAATTTTCTGTTTAAAGATACTTTTCTTGCATTTAAAGACATTTGCGTGTGTGAGACATTTACAGTGAATTTCTTGTGTACTCTAAGCCTTGTGTTTCAGTGTAGACTCAGTGTTTCTTTGACTCATTATTTTTGCAATACTTTTCAGTGTTATCGCTCATCTCATATTTTTTTATCTGTTTTTTTTTATGCTACTCTGTCTGTAGTAAATATTATTCTGTAGTGTACCAGTTAGTCACTCCGTGTGAAGTAATTCAATTTTTTTTTATCTTGTGTTCTTTCAGCATTGTATTCTCCAGTATTTGTCGTATACCAAATTATCCATTTATTTCTATGTGTACCTTTTTTCGTATGCCAGCAGTGTCTCATTCCCTGATCTTTTCGCAGACTTGTGTACCATTATTTTTGCCAGCAATTTTTGTCTTATCAGTCACAGCAAGATTTTGTTTTTAAGAATATACTAAAAAAATAAGTGAATATATTGTGTGTGCCCCGCCACTTGTAAGTGTTGTGTTCCCCGCAACTTGTAAGTGTTGTGTGCCCCGCCACTTGTAAGTGTTGTGTGCCCCGCCACTTGTAAGTGTTATGTGCCCCGCCACTTGTAAGTGTTGTGTGCCCTGCCACTTGTAAGTGTTGTGTGCTCCGCCACTTGTAAGTGTTGTGTTCCCCGCAACTTGTAAGTGTTGTGTTCCCCGCCACTTGTAAGTGTTGTGTGCCCTGCCACTTGTAAGTGTTGTGTGCCCCGCCACTTGTAAGTGTTGTGTGCCCCGCCACTTGTAAGTGTTGTGTGCCCTGCCACTTGTAAGTGTTGTGTGCCCCGCCACTTGTAAGTGTTATGTGCCCCGCCACTTGTAAGTGTTGTGTGCCCTGCCACTTGTAAGTGTTATGTGCCCCGCCACTTGTAAGTGTTGTGTGCCCTGCCACTTGTAAGTGTTGTGTGCCCCGCCACTTGTAAGTGTTGTGTGCCCCGCCACTTGTAAGTGTTACACTTCCAGTTTTGTTTCTTGTTTTATTTTATTCATATTTTTCTTATTTCTTTGAACAAATTCACTCTTAGTGTAATCTTAATTTCTTTTTTTAACGTAAAGTGTTTTATTTACTCTGAGTAAATTGTTTTGTCTAATTTACAATTAAGAGTTAGTGTTCAGTCTTTCTTCATATTTTTATTTTATTATTTAACTTACATTTTCCCAGTGTAACTTTTATTACTGCAGTGATTATTTCTGCACCTTATTTTGTTGCACTTGTTCTGCAGTGAATTATTTTGTTGCACTTGTTCTGCAGTGAATTATTTTGTTGCACTTGTTCTGCAGTGAATTATTTTGTTGCACTTGTTGTGCAGTGAATTATTTTGTTGCACTTGTTCTGCAGTGAATTATTTTGTTGCACTTGTTCTGCAGTGAATTATTTTGTTGCACTTGTTGTGCAGTGAATTATTTTGTTGCACTTGTTGTGCAGTGAATTATTCTGTTGCACTTGTTGTGCAGTGAATTATTTTGTTGCACTTGTTCTGCAGTGAATTATTTTGTTGCACTTGTTCTGCAGTGAATTATTTTGTTGCACTTGTTCTGCCGTGAATTATTTTGCTGCAGTTGTTCTGCAGTGAATTATTTTGTTGCACTTGTTCTGCAGTGAATTATTTTGCTGCAGTTCTGCAGTGAATTATTTTGTTGCACTTGTTCTGCAGTGAATTAATTATTTTGTTGCACTTGTTCTGCAGTGAATTATTTTGTTGCACTTGTTGTGCAGTGAATTATTCTGTTGCACTTGTTGTGCAGTGAATTATTTTGTTGCACTTGTTCTGCAGTGAATTATTTTGTTGCACTTGTTCTGCAGTGAATTATTTTGTTGCACTTGTTCTGCTGTGAATTATTTTGCTGCAGTTGTTCTGCAGTGAATTATTTTGTTGCACTTGTTCTGCAGTGAATTATTTTGCTGCAGTTCTGCAGTGAATTATTTTGTTGCACTTGTTCTGCAGTGAATTAATTATTTTGTTGCACTTGTTCTGCAGTGAATTATTTTGTTGCACTTGTTCTGCAGTGAATTATTTTCTTTTATTGATATTTTTATACATTATTATTCTCAGTTCATTATTGTTTGAGTCTTGTTTTTCATTTTATTT
Source organism: Cherax quadricarinatus (assembly GCF_038502225.1). Taxonomy (NCBI): domain Eukaryota; kingdom Metazoa; phylum Arthropoda; class Malacostraca; order Decapoda; family Parastacidae; genus Cherax; species Cherax quadricarinatus. The sequence continues at coordinate 18,716,061 of NC_091348.1, forward strand.
TTTCTTCATGTTGTCTTTGTATTATATTTTAATTTTGTTTATGCATTCTTAGAAAATGTTTAAATTTCCCAGTTATCTCTCGTTGCATACAATTTAGTAATTTTATTTTATACTTTTTACATTGATTTACAGTTTTATTAGTTAATTTCTTTATTAGCAAGAGTACAGACAGCTCATTTTGTATTTAATTCAGTCTCTAGTAATATTTTTACTTGTAAATTTCAATGTATTGTTTTTATCTTGTCCAACAGTCCTTTACATTGAGTTGTCCTTCCTCTTGCAGTGCATCTTAGACATTTTTTTTATTACTTCTGCAGAATTAGTTGCATCTCTTTTATTTTAATTTTAGCATTTTGTATCATTTTTATTGTTCATTATTTTTGCCTTATTTGTTCTCGTGCAACTTCTTTGCCATTATGTCTCACATACCGCCAAGTGATACTTTAGTGAATGTCGACACTCAGACCTCTCAGGCTACTGCTGCTTCTGTCATCAGTCCTCATAGTTCATTATCGACTGACAGACTGAGACACTATAGTTTTACTCGTGATTCCCTTGATGCGTTACCTTTATTCAATGGCCATGTACATAGTCTTGAAGCATGGTTTACTGCCATTCGTTCTCGTGTTAATGCTCTAGTTGACAGTCCTTCAGAGGAAAGTCTTATCAGACTTGCTAAAGAAGCTCTTCATCGATCCCCTGCTGCTGTTCACGTTGTTGATCTCCTTGAAATGCGAGACTTCAGGAATCTTACTAAGTGGTCACAATATGAGGAACTGATTAGTTCTTTCCTCGTACCAGTAAAAACAGCTGATCCATATGTCGTTCTTAGGGAACTAGTGAATGCTACACCCATGACTAATGAATCGTTGAGTGCATTTGCTGTTAGATTAGACAAACTTTTATCATCATTTATCAATGCTGTCCAGTCCTCAGCTTTTGTCCCTGACGAGGATAAACCATCCACAGCGTCGTTTGCTAAAATAGCAGCTTTTGGAGCAATCAAAGAACTAATGCCGCCTGCTTCTGTGTGTGCTTATGAGGCTAATCCTCCAACTGTGACGATGGAACCACTTACAGCCCTAAATCATGTACGTTCCTTATGCCCCCAGGGTACTTTCCCATGTATCAAAAGTAATTTCACACCTATGCCTCAGTCTGCATTACCACTTGTTTGCGCCACAGCGACAAATCGTGGTCGTCAACCATCTCAGCGATCACCAAGGACCAGTGTACAGAGTCATTATAAACCTCGTAGTATTCATAGTACATTCAGTAACCATAGTCAGCGGACTTGTTACAACTGTGGTTTCCGTGGCCATATTGCAATTAATTGTCCTGATAGTTACCCTGGAGGTTATTCCTGGAGGTTATTCCGGGGATCAACGCCCCCGCGGCCCGGCCCTAATGATGAGTACCAGTCAGATCTTCCCTACTGTACTTATCATAGAATACATGGACATGACACATCTGAGTGCAATGCTCTCTACAACCTTCAGTACTCTAGGTCTTTCCGTGGCCGTTGCAACCGCAGAACCCGTAGAGGAATCAGACGTCGTGGTTCTCAAACTAACCAGAACCAGGCTCATTCTTCCAATTCGGGGGAATTCGAGCGCCCCAGTCAAACCGTCCCATGGTGTCAGTAGGTGATAATGAGTACACCATCCCCGTTCACAATTCCTTTGAAGCCTTAAGCAGTCTCGAGAATGACAATCCTGCTGATGATGTTGCTTCACACGTCTCTGACGTAGATGATTTTGGGGATGAAGTGGAACAAATCATTTCTGATGACAATCCACCCTTTTGTTTGCACATAACTTCCAATGCAACCATAGGCCCTATAGTGCAAGCATCTGTTCATAATGCGCCCGTTCATTTGTTCATGGATACTGGTGCGCAAGTCAATATTATCAGGTTTAGTTTGTTTAGGGATAAGCAGTTACGACATGTCCTTCTCGTAGAACCGACTCATGTGTCCTCCCTTAGTGGAGTAGCTGGTTCTCACCTGCGTGTCCGAGGTCGGACTTCCCTCACTTTTTCTATCCAAAGTAGAGACTTCACTGCTTCCTTCCTTGTTGTCGACCAGATACTTTTCCTGGTGACCTTCTACTGGGATTTGCTTCCATGCTAGACTTACGCATTGTGCTCGACCCTTATCGATGGCATGCCCAAATTGATGACTTGATCGTACCATTTTGGGGTTACCAGCTTGGATCCGAGATCTGCCATACTGTTGCAGAGTACGACGTTCGGATTAAGTCCTTACAGGCCAGTGCATTTTCCAGTAGCGTACCCAAGCGGTCAGGCACTGGTGATCCTGTCACTCCTGTCTGTGTTCCTGCAACTTCAGACTTGCAAGATAGTGTCCAGTTACCTCAAGTGTCCGAGGACGCTCTGACTACCTTGAGTGCTGAGCCTATCCCTGCAATGTCTGCTAGTTCAAGTAGTAGTTTCTCCACAGGGGACACCTTGTCGGAAAACGATTACCTGCAACAAGTAATGCAATCTCTTGATGTCACATGCCGTCTGCAGAAAGACGTTTCTGTCGCGGCTAGTGCCCTCACTAGAGTGTCTGTTGTTCCTAGTGTTCCAGATGGTGATAACGTCCTAGGTGACAGTGATTCCTGCAAAGTAAAGGGTTTATTTGTTGAGCCATCCTTACATGTTGTAAGAGATAGTAAGATCCATTTCTTCCTAGCTAACACTTCTGGTCACAGTGTTCGTCTCAGAGCAAATACCAATCTTGTTGACCTTGTTCACTATCCTTACCCTGTTCAGGTAGAGGATGAGTTGTCACCTGGCCAGTGGGTCGGTGCTATTTCTACCGGGGAGACCTCATCCACTTTACTGGATCAATCTGTTACAACAGTTGAGGAGAAAGACTTAGCTCCCACTGACTTCCCAGATGAAGTCAAGCGTTTGTTGACTCTGTTGAACAAACATTGTAAAGCCATTGCCTTACCAGGTGAGAAGATGGGTATAACGAACTTATTGTCCCATCGTATTCCACTTGAACCTGGTACTAGACCTATCTATATACCTGCGTACAGAATGCTTCATTCACAAGTTGCTGTCGCAGAAGAATTGATCAATCAAATGCTTGATGATGGAGTTATTGCACCTAGCAATTCACCTTGGAATGTGCCCTTGATCCTAGTACCTAATAAGGATGGTACGTGGCGCCCAGTGATTGACTTTAGGAAGTTAAATGCGAAAACTATTCCAGATCGCTTCCCACTCCCTGTACTGGGTGATCTTTTACGTAACATCGGAGATAACAAAGTCTTTTCAACCCTGGACTTGTTACAAGGGTTTTGGCAAGTCCCTCTTCACGAGGACAGCCAAGAGCTAACTGCATTCTCCACTCCTACAGGTCATTATCACTTCCTCCGTATGGCGTTTGGATTACGATCCTCCCCTATCACGTTCTCAAGGCTCATGACTAATATCTTTAGAGGTCTCATAGGTAATGCACTTATGGTGTACTTAGATGACGTAATCGTCATGTCTAAAGACGTGGATACACACTTGAAAAGACTTGATGTAGTACTTGGTAAGCTTGAAGAAGCCAATTTAAAGATCAAACTGTCTAAATGTCAATTTTTCAGATCAGAAATTAAGTTTCTTGGTCACGTAGTCACTCCTAGAGGGGTTACAACTGACCAAAGTAAAGTAACTGCAGTACTAAATTTTCCAACTCCCAAAACTGCTGATGCTGTAAGATCCTTTGTGGGCTTAGCAGGTTTTTATAGATCTTTCATTGCCAATTTTTCTTCCATAGCTGCTCCTCTGAGTTGCTTAAGAAAGATGCTCCTTTTGTTTGGACCTTCCGTCAAGAAAGAGCATTCCAAACTCTAAAAGAAAAGCTAACATCTGCTCCAATTTTGAAATTTCCAGATTTTTCTAAGCCCTTCTATCTGACAACTGATGCTAGTTCTATTGGCATAGGTGCCGTACTAGCTCAGAAGACTGATGGCAAGTACAACGCAGTTGCATTTGCTAGCCGAGTCCTTACGAAGGCTGAACGTAATTATACAGTAACTGAGCAAGAAGCTTTAGCAATAGTATGGTCTTTAAAGCACTTCCGAGACATTATTTATCAGTACTCTGTTCATGTCTTGACAGACCATGCTCCACTGATACCTTTATTCCAGAACAAACAACCTACTGGAAGGTTAGCCAGATGGACCTTGACTATCCAAGAGTTCAATCCCACCTTTGAACACTTACCTGGCAAGTCAAATGTAGTCGCAGATGCCTTATCGCGACATGTTAGTATAGTAACTGCAGACCCTCCATTTAGTGCTGAGGATGTAAAGAATGCTCAACGAACAGATCCCATGTGGTCTGGTGTGATTCGATTCCTGCTCCAGGAAGATCTTATTCTGACTGTGAAGCCACCAGCACCCATCAGTGACTTTGTCATGAACCAAGAATTACTGTATCGAACAGCCGAGTTGGGTACTCCTAGCAGAAGAGTTTACCAGTTAGTAATTCCACAGTCACTAGTGAATGTAGCCATACAGCTAGTTCACGATGTACCAGGTGTTGTTCACCCTAGTATGGATCGTTCAGTAAAACAAGCCAGATTGAAATACTTTTGGCCTCGTATGGCAACTGATATTTCTGAGTATGTTAAGAAATGTAGTGTCTGCATGCAACATAAAGGTAATGCTAATGGTCCTAATCCAATCCAAGTGTATCCAACTACTAGCAAACCGTGGGAAAGAGTTGCGCTAGATCTGTTAACTAATTTCCAATGTTCCCTCCAGGGCAACAAACATCTATGTGTTATGGTAGACCATTTCACCAGATATTGTGAGTTAGTTCCTATTGCAGATAAGACTGCCGAGACAGTAGCTAAAGCGTTTAAAGAACGCATTATCTGCAGGCATACCACCCCTAAGTCCCTAGTAACAGATAATGGAGGTGAATTCTGTAATGAGATTCTTGAAAATTTGTGTACCTTGTACAAGATCTCTAAATCCACCATTGTTCCTCATCATCCTGCCAGCAATGGGTTAGCGGAACGTACCAATAAGAAAGTACTTGATGTCTTGAGAGCCACTATCAATCCCAACAGTGAAACTTGGGATGAAGTTATACCTGATGTGCAGTGTGCTATAAATTCTGCTTACAATGTTTCCATAGGTGACACTCCACATTATGCATTGTACGGTGTAGATAAACGTTTGCCTTATGAGTTGCTATATTCTAATCCGAAACCAAATTACAACCCTGATGATTTCATAGCAACTCGTACCAGCTTAGCTCAAAGTGTCTTTAGAAGAATCCGTGAAACACTTCATAAATCAACAGCAGAATTTACAAGAGTCGCTAACACTCGAGCAAAGCCGTCCAAAATCAAAGTAGGTTCGAGAGTTATGCTGACTAACTTTAACAAAACGTCTGCAATGCCTAAGCTTGATCAAAAGTTTGTTGGTCCTTATCGAGTAGTTGAACATATCACTGGTAATAAGTATAAGGTTAGAGAAATTAGTACTGGTCAGTATAAAGAATCGCATTTAGATCATATGAAGTTAGTATGTGATGATAATGATGTTTCAACCCAGACTAATGTGACAGACTCTGACAATCCTCCTGATCCTGTACTCTCTACCTCTGATACTCAGACGATCAACCTGAATGTCGTTATTCCCTACTTACACGACAGGTATTGAGAAATCCTCAAGTATCATTTGTAACTACCAATTCAGATTTGCCTCAAATACAGCATGAGTTAACCAGTGCAACAGAGTTTGATCCTCCCAGAGATGACACCCATTCTGCATATATCAATCTCACCCTAGCAGAGTTGGGGTTAAATGTAAATAACCTGTATAGATGAATAATTACAGTATCAACTTATCAGTATTCAAGAATTTTTTTGTGTGTTCACGTTCTCTCCGAATTCTGAGAGTTAACAGTCTAGATTTGAGTGCGCCGAATCTGCCTTTCTGTTAAACACTTCTTTCTTTGTATATATTCCTTCCTCAGAATCCGTAGATCACATGAATACAGATCGATCGATCAAATTTTTTTTTATCACTTCTATTGTGTAATCCCAATGTTGAGTTTCCGATGAGTTGTGCTATATCATACCTTGTAATGCGTTACAGTTTTATTACAGTTTCAATTATGTAAGCTTCCATTCCAATATTCTACTTATGTATGTTATAATGTTCAATTGTTGTGTACTTTGACATTGTATAGAATCAGCCCAAGCCGTACACCTGCCGTCTCTAGTTTGTAGTAGCTATATGTCGGGACGACATACGTTAGCGTCGACGAGCTCTCAGTAGTAGTACCAGTTCCTAGTAACCAGTTACCAGTAACCAGTGTACCAGTAGATGACTCACTACCAACCGTCTGCATGAATCATTGACTGTTATTCATATTGCTGCTGACCATAGCAGGATTTCAAACACCCCTCACCCTGTAGGCACTTGTGGGTCAGTCGAAGATAGGAAGCAGAGAGAGGCAGGTCGGCTGTTGGCGCTTCCCATACTTCCCGTTATATATTATACGTGCAAACCAGCCTACGTGAGTATTTTTACCCCATCCACATTATCGAAACCCACATGACATTCGTGTGTGTGTGTGTGTGTGTGTGTGAAGCTAATGCGAAGAATTAAAGTGGATGAGGATCGGCTAGGACTACAAAGGGATGTGGACAGGCTGCAAGCCTGGTCCAACAACTGGCTTCTGTAGTTTAACCCCACCAAGTCCAAAGGCATGAAGATTCAGGAAGGTTAAAGAAGACCGCAGGAAGAGTACGGGCTAGGGGGCCAAAGACTGCAAACCTCACTCAAGGAAAAAGATCTTGGAGTGAGTATAATATCGAACATAACTCCCGAGGCGCACGTGAACCAAATAACTGCTGCAGTATACGGGCGCCTGACAAACGTAAGAATATCGTTTTACCACCTTAGTAAGGAATCGTTCAAGACTCTGTACACCGTTTACGTCTGGCTCATATTGGAGTGTGCAGCACCAGTTTGGAACCCACACCTGGTCAAACACGCCAAGAAATTAGAGAAAGTGCACAGGTTTACAGCAATACTAATCCAGAGGTAAGAGGCATGTCTTACGAGGAGATGTTAAAGGAAATCGACCTAACGACACTGCAGGACAGGAGAGATAGAGGAAAATGATAACGACATACAAAATACTGAGAGAAATTGACGAGGTGGATAGGGACGGAATGTGTCAGAGATGGGACACAGCAACAAGGAGTCACAACTGGAAGTTGAAAACTCAGATGAGCCATAAGGATGTTAGGAAGTATTTGTTTAGCTTTAGAGTTGTCAGGAAGTGGAATAATATGGAGAGTGAAGTAGCGGAGGCAGGAGCCATACATAGCTCTAAAAAGAAGTATGATAAGGCTCTTGGAGCACGGAAAGAGTGACCTAGTAGCGATCAGAAAAGAGACAGGGCCAGAAGCTGTGACTCGACCCCTGCAACCACATATAGGTGAGGATATATAGGTAAGGAGCACACACACGGTGTCCCACTCACCCCGGGGAAAGACACACAGGATCTGCACTACGTTCCAACATTCTCGTGACGATAAAAAATTCGTCACCTGGACTCTGCGCGCTCTCTCTCTCTCTCTCTCTCTCTCTCTCTCCTCTCTCTCTCTCTCTCTCTCTCTCTCTCTCTCTCTCTCTCTCTCTCTCTCTCTCTCTCTCTCTGAACTAAGGAGTCATATATATATATATATATATATATATTCCTCTCTTTGAAGTCCAGAATCCCTTTCAAACACCTTTTTTCTGCCATTTTTAGATTATTTAATTAGCATCACCAGGTAAGACTTAGGTGACGTAGCGTTATATATATATATATATATATATATATATATATATATATATATATATATAGGTAATGTTAGCAGGATAATCACAGTGTGATCCTATGGCAGAAATAAAAGAAAAACAAATTAAGAAGGTTGTATAATCTCTATGTACGTTTCTGTGTGTGTGTGTGTGTGTGTGTGTGTGTGTGTGTGTGTTCTTGCGTACGTGTATCCACTGACAGTGCACTGTCAGTGGATACACATCTTTGCCGATCCGTCAGCTCTTTTTTTCCCCAGGAGGCCTTCCTCTAGAGACAACATGACACTTCCACACAAACTTCCCGCCAGTGAAGCTTTTTCTAAAACCTTCGAGTCCAGCGGAGTCTGTCCAGAGGCTCTCCGAAGGTGCAGGCTCCTCGAGTTCTCTCCTTCCTCTTCTTCAACATACTTTGAAGAGGAAGTCTCTGGGTTGCCATTCATTCATCACGTCTCTCCTCTAGCGTATTTCTTCACCAGGACTCATCACACTTTTCCTCTCTGGCAGTTTTAGAACGTGGCGAATAACTTTCATCTCTTAGGAGGAAAATGACGAAATGCATTTTCTGGATGAATGTCATCTGTCTTTAACTGGACAGTTGTGATATGCGCTTTCTTGGTAACTGTCAAACTCCCATTTGTGGCTATTCTGTAGCGAGTCTCCAGATATATAAGCGAAGTTCATGTTCACATCTTTTCTTGGAGGAGTTTTCCGTACAGGTGTCAGCCGACTTCAAGACAATACTGGAATGTGTCTCTGGCTGGTCGTTGATCTCCTTCTATGAGACAGTTTCCCAACGTATATTTCTTCAGCGATCGTCAACTCACACAACAATTCAGGAATTCTCTTTCTAAAATTCCCTTTCTGGTAATTGCTTCTGAATTGACGTACCCGTCGGCTGCTTCTTGGGGAGCAGTTTTTTCCCCCCTCCCGGCATGTTTCTCGAATGACCCTCAACTCCATCGTTCTTGTAAAAAGCTTTCCCGAGTGCCTGTCGACCTACGTCTTCATAGCTCTTCCTGGACATGTTTCCAGGACAGCCATCAACCTCCTCTCCTTCAGAGACTCTTAGGGGCCTCGCTTCCAGGTGGGTCGTCAACCTGCTTCTTCATGAGTCTTCCAGGATACATTTCCCCTGTAAGCGGTGGGGTCGTGTCCCCCGAGTGTGGCTGTGGGTGTGTCTGGCAGGACCCTGGGGAACCACCACCACCGCTCATGATCACCAAACTTTTCACACGGTAGGACTCGGCTTGTCGCCCACCTGACGGCACAGAGTTGCAGAATGATATGGAATGTTGCACAGGAGTTGCAGACTTTTACAGAGTATTGCAGGGGTATCCTGGAATGTTATAGAGCGTTGCAGATGGTCGGTGAGAGTGGCGTTGAGATGCTTTAAAGCTTTCCGCCACGAAATTTATGGTAACGTCAAATACACCAGTGTTGAATGCTGGCTCACGAGTAGCGGAATGTTTGGAGGGTAATAGTGAAGTAAAAAGCATTCTGTATATGCTTGAAAATTAAAACACGCCGATGTAACGTAGGTCAGCTGGCAGCGTTTACATTAAGAGCTGTCCAGACATTAGCTGTAAACTCGCATAAGAATCTGCTAGAGTACAGAAGAAGTTAGAACGGACCATGAAGGGATCTCTGTTACAGACACTGACCTCAGCTCTAACAGTCACTTGCCTAATATATAAGACACTGACATAACCTTTTACAATAACTAATGTGACTTTTAACCTCTCTAACAAGCACTACTGTGATTTCATTAACACGAGCTCACTATCAACAAAAATAACCACATTAACATAATCTCACAAATACAGCTTCACTGCCGTTATCTCGCTAACTTAACCTCTCTAACACGATCTCACAAACGTAACCTAACTAACATGATATAAGCGCGCGCACGCACACTCCAGCATCCAAAAATCATTACAAAGTAACTGCTTCCTTGTGTAGTGCTTTAATTCTTATTCTTTCGTATATATGTTTTAGTAATGGCATAATAATCAACGTTTTATGCAGACATTATTCAGGATGAGATGTTAACTCTGCCGAATTGAAATCTTTCGCTATGAGTTGATAAAGAAAAAAATGTAAGTCTGACAAATGTTTTTATATCCTTGTGATAAATTTTCTTATCTCCAGAGAATATATTAACAAACCCACCGAAAAGTACGCATTACCGCGTCATTGGTATATACAGAAGGAATAACACCTAAATAGAACCTTATGATACGTCATCCTCATGCATTGGTAAACAGAACTTTGAATAGTGATGAGCAGTTCACTTTACAGTCCTGTTGTACAAGAATGGTATACAATACCGACAAGTTGAAAATTTAGACACATGTGTAACATCTGGGTATCTTTATTGTAGACGTTTCGCCATCCAGTGGCTTTATCAATACAGATTCTAGGATATTATTTGAAGACAGTAGAACTATATACAAAAGATGAGGTAACCAGTCCCTCAGCCTTGTAGTTGGTGTAAAGAGCACCGTAGTGCTTGGGATTGTGCATTGATACGTAGAGAGTAACACAGCCATGCAGAACACCCTGCCCATACAGAGTCACGTAGATTACCATTCAGTGCACTATACACTGGCTAAGCAAAACTATATAAATTTGCATAGAGAGTAGCTTACACTGCCTTTCAGAGCATCATGAACTGCTATAAAGAGTATCCCAACGTACTATAAATAGCAAGGTACATTTCTATACAGGTCAGCATTGCTTGTTACAGCCAGCAGCAGCCTACAGTACCACAGCAAGAGGCTTACAATGGCACGGTAACAGCATTGATCGGATGAGTTTCATCAGCTTTAGCGGACAGAAAAAGCTTATAACATCTCTCATATAATGGAAACCAAGCCGTAGTGCTGATAGCTTTGAAGATAAGACCCCGGGAGAGTATATATATATAGATATCTATATATAGATATATATATATATATATAAATATATATATATATATTATATATATATATTATATATATATATTATATATATTGCTTGATAAAGCTCTACACTGGGCGATATGTTGAAGAGCTTTATCTAACTATATAATATTCTGCATAGGGAGATACGTTGTCACCGTAAAAGGTGACTCGGTGTAGCGCTCTACACAAGAGCGAAACGTCTTTCCTCATAGGATAAGTAGTTCGCCCCCCCCACTTCCCCCACGTCGGATCGAACAGAGAAAGGTTTGCTGGAGGCTCGATCCTACGGCAGCTAATCGCCATGCAAAAAAAAAAAAAATCCTTCCACTCCTTACAAAAGAGGACAGTTTTCATGACGACGAAGGCCTCTTGATTCAAGATACTAGACCTATACTCTTCCCCTTCCCTGGATCAAATCTGATTTCCTCTCATTCTACAGGCGCTGCGTAACTCTTATCGCCTTAGTGCCTCCTCTTGATTGCATTTAGAAGCGCAGCCTGCGCAGTGGAATAGTCTATTATTATTTTTATTATTACTAATTATTATTATTTGTTATTATTATTATTATTTTGTTGCCGCATTTACTGTTGTTGTTTGCGTTGCTGTTTAATTTGTTATTTTGTTGTTGCTCTGTTAAGAAAAAGGCCAAACCCTCACGGATCATACACCTTTGTTCGACTTGGACGCACCGGTAGGTCGCCTTTGAGTGTTTCCATATGTGGGTGGAAGGGGAGGGGTGCACTTAATGGTTTAAATACTGAATAAAGATAGAGAGGGACTGTGCACGACACCCACAACAAGCAGTGGACGAAAAAAAAAAGGGGTGCAATCTTTATCTCGGCTCTGGTATCGACATTTCTGACCTCTCAGACCTTGACCTTTTCAGTTTAGTGTTGGAGAGAGAGAGAGAGAGAGAGAGAGAGAGAGAGAGAGAGAGAGAGGAAGAATCTAAGCTTCCGTCAGCGATGTTGTTCTTGTGATAAGCCTGTGGGACAGCGAACCCTTTCAGCGAATTGTTTCTGTGGTAAACCTGCGGGGGATTGAACCCGCTTGTTGTATTGTGAGGTGGGTGACTTAGGAGTTATAAATGATGGCTGCTTCTGGTGCTTTGTTCCCAGTCTTGATGTGAGTCCAGTGCTTTCATCTCTCTTACTGAAATTATCTCTTTCACTTCATTTGTATCCCTTTCTCTAGGCTTCTTCTTTTTCGAGAGAGAGAGAGAGAGAGAGAGAGAGAGAGAACGAGGTAGCCAGTTCCCAGGCTGGACTTGAGGATCAAGCGACCTCCGGCAGCCATAGGGAGGGTGAAAGTGTACAATAATGAAGCGAATTTGACGATCGCCAAGCACGTTCAACAGATGAGCGGTGTACTGACGTGCCTGATGACGTACCTGTTGCCTTTTGCCAAAACCTGAGCACTCTTAATCTTATTTTAGCCACGGGTCGATGTATCATCGCTGTTCCTTCCTTAACCTTTCCTCTTCCTGCTTCCTTTGACACTCGGAGTCGTCTCAAAAGTCTCGTAAAGATTACATTAAGATAAGATAAAAGAAGATAATACATTCCCGTGAATTCTACAATTATTTTATACAGTATTATACATTTATACAATGCTTCTGTGTGATGGTTAAAGATTTTGGCCGCTTATAAATAATTATACACTCTGGGGACTTCACCAAATTAAATCAGCTTAACTTATTTCCATTTTAGAGAAGGAAGATTTATTACCAAGTATTTTCAGTCAGGTGTTGGGGTAGTGTTTCAGTTAGGTGTTGGGGTAGTGTTTCAGTCAGGTGTTGGGTAGTGTTTCAGTCAAGTGTTGGGGTAGTGTTTCAGTCAGGTGTTGGGGTAGTGTTTCAGTCAGGTGTTGGGGTAGTGTTTCAGTCAGGTGTTGGGATAGTGTTTCAGTCAGGTGTTGGGGTAGTGTTTCAGTCAGGTGTTGGGGTAGTGTTTCAGTCAGGTGTTGGGGTAGTGTTTCAGTCAGGTGTTGGGATAGTGTTTGTCAGGTGTTGGGGTAGTGTTTCAGTCAGGTGTTGGGGTAGTGTTTCAGTCAGGTGTTGGGGTAGTGTTTCAGTCAGGTGTTGGGGTAGTGTTTCAGTCAGGTGTTGGGGTAGTGTTTCAGTCAGGTGTTGGGATAGTGTTTCAGTCAGATGTTGGGATAGTGTTTCAGTCAGGTGTTGGGGTAGTGTTTCAGTCAGAAGTTCGTGTAGTATTTCAATCAGGTGTTGGGATAGTGTTTCAGCCAAGTGTTGGGGTAGTGTATCAGTCAGGTGTTGGGGTAGTGTTTCAGTCAGATGTTGGGGGTAGTGTTTCAGTCAGGTGTTGAGGTAGTGTTTCAGTCAGATGTTTGGGTAGTATTTCAATCATGTGTTGGGATAGTGTTTCAGTCAGGTGTTGGGGTAGTGTTTCAGTCAGGTGTTGGGGTAGTGTTTCAGTCAGATGTTGGGGTAGTGTTTCAGTCAGGTGTTGGGGTAGTGTTTCAGTCAGGTGTTGGGATAGCGTTTCAGTCAGGTGTTGGGATAGTGTTTCAGTCAGGTGTTGGGATAGCGTTTCAGTCAGGTGTTGGGATAGTGTTTCAGTCAGGTGTTGGGGTAGTGTTTCAGTCAGATGTTCGGGTAGCATTTCAATCAGGTGTTGGGATAGTGTTTCAGTCAGGTGTTGGGGTAGTGTTTCAGTCAGGTGTTGGGGTAGTGTTTCAGTCAGGTGTTGGGGTAGTGTTTCAGTCAGGTGTTGGGGTAGTGTTTCAGTCAGATGTTGGGGTAGTGTTTCAGTCAGGTGTTGGGGTAGTGTTTCAGTCAGGTGTTGGGATAGCGTTTCAGTCAGGTGTTGGGATAGTGTTTCAGTCAGGTGTTGGGATAGTGTTTCAGTCAGGTGTTGGGGTAGTGTTTCAGTCAGGTGTTGGGGTAGTGTTTCAGTCAGGTGTTGGGGTAGTGTTTCAGTCAGGTGTTGGGGTAGTGTTTCAGTCAGGTGTTGGGGTAGTGTTTCAGTCAGGTGTTGGGGTAGTGTTTCAGTCAGATGTTGGGATAGTGTTTCAGTCAGGTGTTGGGATAGTGTTTCAGTCAGGTGTTGGGGTAGTATTTCAGTCAGGTGTTGGGTAATGTTTCAGTCAGGTGTTGGGGTAGTGTTTCAGTCAGATGTTGGGGGTAGTGTTTCAGTCAGGTGTTGGGGTAGTGTTTCAGTCAGGTGTTAGGATAGTGTTTCAGTCAGGTGTTGGGGTAGTGTTTCAGTCAGGTGTTGGGGTAGTGTTTCAGTCAGATGTTGGGGTAGTGTTTCAGTCAGGTGTTGGGGTAGTGTTTCAGTCAGATGTTGGGGTAGTGTTTCAGTCAGATGTTGGGGGTAGTGTTTCAGTCAGGTGTTGGGGTAGTGTTTCAGTCAGATGTTGGGGGTAGTGTTTCAGTCAGGTGTTGGGATAGTGTTTCAGTCAGGTGTTGGGGTAGTGTTTCAGTCAGATGTTGGGGTAGTGTTTCAGTCAGGTGTTGGGATAGTGTTTCAGTCAGGTGTTGGGGTAGTGTTTCAGTCAGATGTTGGGGATAGTGTTTCAGTCAGATGTTGGGGTAGTGTTTCAGTCAGATGTTGGGGGTAGTGTTTCAGTCAGGTGTTGGGATAGTGTTTCAGTCAGGTGTTGGGGTAGTGTTTCAGTCAGATGTTGGGGTAGTGTTTCAGTCAGGTGTTGGGGTAGTGTTTCAGTCAGGTGTTAGGATAGTGTTTCAGTCAGGTGTTGGGGTAGTGTTTCAGTCAGGTGTTGGGGTAGTGTTTCAGTCAGATGTTGGGATAGTGTTTCAGTCAGGTGTTGGGGTAGTGTTTGTCAGATGTTGGTGGTAGTGTTTCAGTCTGGTGTTGGGATAGTGTTTCAGTCAGGTGTTGGGGTAGTGTTTCAGTCAGATGTTGGGGTAGTGTTTCAGTCAGGTGTTGGGGTAGTGTTTCAGTCAGGTGTTGGTGTAGTGTTTCAGTCAGGTGTTGGGTAGTGTTTCAGTCAGGTGTTGGGGTAGTGTTTCAGTCAGATGTTGGGGTAGTGTTTCAGTCAGATGTTGGGGATAGTGTTTCAGTCAGATGTTGGGGATAGTGTTTCAGTCAGATGTTGGGGATAGTGTTTCAGTCAGGTGTTGGGGTAGTGTTTCAGTCAGATGTTGGGGATAGTGTTTCAGTCAGGTGTTGGGGTAGTGTTTCAGTCAGGTGTTGGGGTAGTGTTTCAGTCAGATGTTGGGGTAGTGTTTCAGTCAGGTGTTGGGGTAGTGTTTCAGTCAGATGTTGGGGTAGTGTTTCAGTCAGGTGTTGGGGTAGTGTTTCAGTCAGGTGTTGGGATAGTGTTTCAGTCAGATGTTGGGGGTAGTATTTCAGTCAGGTGTTGGGTAGTGTTTCAGTCAGATGCTGGGGTAGTGTTTCAGTCAGGTGTTGGGGTAGTGTTTGTCAGATGTTGGTGGTAGTGTTTCAGTCAGGTGTTGGGGTAGTGTTTCAGTCAGATGTTGGGGATAGTGTTTCAGTCAGGTGTTGGGGTAGTGTTTCAGTCAGATGTTGGGGTAGTGTTTCAGTCAGGTGTTGGGGTAGTGTTTCAGTCAGATGTTGGGGTAGTGTTTCAGTCAGGTGTTAGGATAGTGTTTCAGTCAGGTGTTGGGATAGTGTTTCAGTCAGGTGTAAGGTGGAGTATTTCAGTCAGGTGTGAGGTGATCTGTAGAGTTTCGATCAGGACGGAGAGAGAGAGAGAGAGAGAGAGAGAGAGACTATACATAATCCTCCGTCTGCAGCTCGGTCATGCAGGCAGGTTATTGGAGTCTCTCAGGCGGAGGGAGTGGTCAGACAGCCAGCAACAGAACCCTCCACATCGCCGCTAATTCCGCTTTTATCCTCCTCTACCCGATAACGCCCAAAGGCCGGCGAAAAACATTAATCCCGCAGCCATTCCGCCGCGTTCCTAATTCCCTGCAACAGTCAGAAACGCACGCGTATACGCAGAATCTTAAGAAATATCTTAAAAATGGTGGTGTGGTTTGCCTCGTGAAGGGGCGGCGACCAAGAAGCCTGTTATTGGCCACTCTAGCAGGGTGTTGAGACGCAACGAACGAAACAAAAGAGCTGGCTGATCTCATCCCTGTGTGGCTAGAGGATAAACCAAGACCGCTCTGTGACGGTTGCTGAAGGCTAGAGTGCATCAGGAAGGCAACCCGTCCTTGTAGTTACAACGTTCATTTATCAACGCAAATGTGCTCATGCATGTTGTTTCGTTCCCTCTCTCTCTCTCGCTCATCCCAGCTGCTACTAGAGAGCGATGGTTAATTGGGTTTAAGACTGTCGATCACACGACAGATATTAAGGCTGCATGAAACCTACTTATGGGCAGTCAGTAATACTTTAATCATTAAAATGGGGGGTTAAAAGAAGCTCTCATTGTGTGTACAATGAGAGACATAGTACACGCATCATCGCAAAGAGAGCTCTCCCGTCCTGTTTAGGTTGATGGTGATAAAATAGAACTAGCACTAGATCCCTGTGCTAGAACGAGACCAGCACTATGCACTGACGTTAGAACGAGACCACCACTAGGCACTGACGTTAGAACGAGACCACCACTAGGCACTGACGTTAGAACGAGACCAGCACTAGGCACTAACGTTAGAACAACACCGGCACTAGGTACTGATGTTAGAACAACACCGGCACTAGGTACTTACCTTAGAACAAGACCAGCACAACGTCCAGGAGTTAGAACACGAACCGGAGAATTAAGCTAACAGGTTCTATCATGTAAAGATTGATTCAGTGCAGAAATATTGTGGAGCAGCTCCAACAGATGAATGAAAAAGGAGAAGAAAGGTAATCAAACAAAGCTGTATTACACAGCTAGAGATACACGTACGAAGACATGGGTGTCGTGGCTTGGCTAAGAAGAAAAACTGAGTAATAAAAATAATAATAACAATAATAATATAATAGTAATAATGACCGAAAGCAGAAAGTGAAGCAGTAAAGGCTTTAATATGGGATAAAAGACAATAACTTCAACCATAATCTAAACACTCTGGGAACTTGTATAGGACAGTCACCGTTAAATAATCACCAGTAAGGGGAGACTCCATTGTCTATGACGCATCGCTTACTAATGACTGGGAAAATCCATTGAGATAAATCCCCCCAATCCCCAACAGCGTAGGGGCAAGGGGCGTACGTAGGGAAGGACGGGGAGGAATCCCATCAAACGGCAGATGATAATTAAATGGACAGAGAGGCGAAAGTTGAAGACTCCTCGAATTGCATGTTTAATATTCCCCGCTTAATTTAATATAGGGAAGAGGAGGACTTATTAAGTTGGTAGAGGGGAATGGGAAGATTTATTTAGAATGGAATGAGGATGGGCTGGCTGGCTGACTGGCTGACTGAGGGAAAGTTGTGACAGTATGTACAAGAGGAATATTGGTAGCCGCCTTGTTCTTGGCTTGCTGGAGAGGGAAGAGGGTTGTGGCAGCGCTAAATGAAGGAGCAAGATTAGGGATGGGATTAAAAATTAATTTGAAACGAGTGAACAGAGTGATGAAAGGGAATTTCTGAACTGAGAAGAGGGAGAGAGGGAGATAGACTGATAGAGACAGCAAGAGAGAAAGAGAGAGAAAATGATAGAGAGCGAGAGTGAATACAATGATGTAGATGGGAGTATATGTGATAACAGATAATACAAGACTTTAGAGTCTACACCGAGGCTGTCTTCCGAGAAGGATTATCTACTTCAGACTTGGCTAGGGTCTATCTACAGTTATGTAGATAACTTGAGGTAAGAGTAGTAAAGCAAAAGGCTCTCACCTCACCCTCCTTTGCCTCCGACCACTTTCAGCTTGAAACAGGGAGTAAAAAAAAAATATCACTGGAAAAGCCTGAACTGCAAAACTGGAGAAACGCCACGGCGTTTGTAGGAGAGATGCAGGTGAAGGAAACACGTGGGCAGTACACCATGTTGCATAGTACTGCTCCTATCTCAACTTCTAGACACTACTAGTTCTGTTTGTTGATATTGCACTGCAGGTAAACTATCGAATATCCCGAGTACCTTCGGAGCAAACCAGGATACCGGTGGCTAGTAGAACATTATGTCTGCAGAGTGTGTCATATCTCGTCTAGTCAGTTCTTGAACGATTAAATTGATTTGACGCCCATAATGTCTGTGAGAAAAATATTCCAGTGCCGTAGAAATTTGTTCGAAAAGTTCTTGCCCACATTTGTACTAAATTTCATGCCATGGAGTCTCATGCCATCGCCTTGACTAGAAAAAGGTTTATGACCTGTTCTGGTTCCCTCTGGCCAATTTTATACAGGCCATTCCTGGCTTTGATTACCGGGTTATAACTTTGGAAAGCCTCTTCTGCTTAGCTACTGATTTTAAACACTTGTGAATCTTATTTAGTAGAAGGTTAAGATTGTTAGTGAAGTGTAGTAATCTTCCCCATGAGATTACTTGTATGTTTCTTCTGATCTGTTTCAGTATTTACAAGCTGATGCTTCTTATGTACAAAATAGTACCTAATAAGTTTGGGCTTTGTAGGTGCAAATTTAACAATTTCTTAACTTAGTTAATAAATTTGGAATTGTTGGATTTTGAGTAATACCTGAAGACTGTGTATTTTGATTGACTTCACACTTTTCGATTATTATAATCAAGGGGAAGCGCTAAATCCGTAGGATTACCACACTTTTCAAGGAAGTTTCGCTTTGATTTTGGATTGAATAAGTGTTTAGTTTCTCAGTTTTATTAAACAAATTGTTATCCATGCAATAAATGGATAATTTTTCTTGTTTCAGCCTCGACTGTTACATCCTCGGTTGTGTAAATGCCATTTCGCCAGTATTGTGGAAAAAAATTGTGAAAGTTGTGAAAATTGAAATATCGTTTTGCATGCGTTAAACTGTGAGTGCTTCATCCAGTCAGCTTCAGATATCTTAGAAAAGGTTATGGTTCTGTGGTAACTCATATGCTTCCATATACTACCAGATACTCTCATACACTTCCAGAAACTCGTAAATACTCTTAGGCAGTCCCCGAGACCTCCCTGCGCTGTCAGGTGTTGTATTCCGAGGCTGACTGACCTACACATCATTCTCTTCCCACTATTATTCCTTTATGAACTCACTGGAAATTTGCCCAAAAATCCGGATAAACAGAAGAGGATACTTCCTGCGTTTTATATCTTCATATGTCCCATAATAAGGCGACTAAAATCAGGCTTCCGTCAGAGCTATAGAATCCAGGGAAGATCTAGACCATGGATAACTAGGGTAAAGCGTAACTAGAAAATCTGAAGTAAGGGTAAGGGAGAGAAGAAGGGGAGTGGTAAAAGAGGCAACACGAAGGGGGAGAAGCATAAAAAAATAGAAAATGGATGAAGCGGGTGAGGGATATGCAAAACAAACAAAAACGAGGGAGTGAGAGATATGCATGCAGGGAGGATGGTAGATGGGAAGGGAGGGAGGAAGGGAAGGATTGGCGGAGGTAGAAAAGGAGATAAGGATTGAGGTATAGTGAAAGTACGCAGGAGGAACTTGGTAGATGGGAAGGGAGGGAGGAAGGGAAGGATTGGCGGAGGTAGAAAAGGAGATAAGGATTGAGGTATAGTGAAAGTACGCAATATCTCTCACTGATATGTATATATACACTTCTCTTCCATGGCCTGGTATAGCAGATACTAAGTAATAATATTGGTAGAATTACCGACAGCATATTAGGTAAAAGAACACAAGTATAACTAATGTGACGTTTTATTGCGGCAACCTTTCGCTCTCCAGGAGCTTGACAAAGCTCCTGTAGAACGAAATGCTGTTTATCATATAGTAGATACGCTTCAGAGTGGACATTAATCACTATGCTGCTTTGATCATCAGACTAAAATATTCTTTTCTGCAGTGGCAATGAAGAATAATCACAAACTTCAATAGAGTCATTCTCAAAATCAAGTATATTAACCTTCCTTTTATCCGCGGAATTATCCACTGAATGCCATAGACCTTACGTACCTTACTGAACCCGGCGTACCGAATCCTTCTTACCGAATCCAGCTTACCGAATCCAGCTTGCCGAATCCTGCTTGCCGAATCCTCGTGAACGAATCCGGTTTACCGAATCCTGCTTGCCGAATCCTCGTGAACGAATCCGGCTTACCGAATCCTCCTAAACGAATCCGGCTTACCGAATCCTCCTGAACGAATCCGGTTTCCGAATACTCCTTAACGAATCCTGCTTACCGAAGCCAGCTTAGCGAATCATAGTTACCGAAGCCAGCTTCCTGAATCCACCTTAACGAATCCTAGTTACCGAATCCTTCTTTGTGATCCCGGCTTACCAAATCCTATTTAACGAATCCTGCTTACAGAATTCAACTCGCTGGATTCGACCTCGCCTATTCACCGCACTAATTTCTTTTGCGTTTTTTTGTTTTCAATACCGAATGGAATATTTTCTCTGGTTCTGTCCGATCTACCAATTAATTTGCAATGAGTGGAACTAGGAAGAAAATGGAACTGGAATAATTATCGAGGTTAATGTGAGCTGGTTTGACGAAGAGTAGGGCAGTGGGTGGTCAGTGGGTGGGGGCGTGGGCGGGTGGACTAGAGTGGGTGGATGGGTGGGGTTGTTGCTGGGTGGGTCGTTGGGTAGTCAGTTCAGATACGGGAGAAGTGGCCAGACAAACAACGTCCGGTTAAATCACGTCATTCTCTCTCTCTCTCTGTCTCTCTCCCCTTTCCTTCTGGTTCCTCCTCTCTCTTCCTGGTTCCCTTCTCCCCCTTCCCCTTTTCCTTCCATTCCTCTTTTCTCCAAACTCTCTTGCCTTTTTTCTTCGCATCTCTCCACTTTATAACTGTTCACGACGGCCTCAACAAGTGCAGCTCTGAGGGAAATACGACAGGTATATATGACAGGTATGCAAGACACACTAGGTATATACAAAAGGTGTGCAAGACACATTAGGTGTATACGACAGGTGTGCAAGACACACTAGGTATATACGACAGGTGTGCAAGACACACTAGGTATATACGACAGGTGTGCAGACACACTAGGTATATACGACAGGTGTGCAAGACACACTAGGTATATACGACAGGTGTGCAAGACACACTTGGTATATACGACAGGTGTGCAGACACACTAGGTATATACGACAGGTGTGCAAGACACACTAGGTATATACAAAAGGTGTGCAAGACACATTAGGTGTATACGACAGGTGTGCAAGACACACTAGGTATATACGACAGGTGTGCAAGACACACTATGTATATACGACAGGTGTGCAGACACACTAGGTATATACGACAGGTGTGCAAGACACACTAGGTATATACGACAGGTGTGCAAGACACACTTGGTATATACGACAGGTGTGCAGACACACTTGGTATATACGACAGGTGTGCAGACACAACTAGGTATATACGACAGGTGTGCAAGACACACTAGGTATATAATCATCACACGTACAGATGGAGGACATGCATTGGTTTAACTCTCCATGTTCGTTTATGTCAATTTCTTCTCTTATGGCTGTTTGTATTCGGTTTTTATGATATGTAGCGTGTTTCTTATATAATTTTGAAAAGCATTTGATACGTAAAATAATAAACACGTCAATATTAGAGTAAATATACGACTTTATAATGCCCCAGAGCGTTACACTCCATAGTCATGGCGTCTACAGCAGTGAGTCTACCTACCTACCTACCTACCCTCTCAGCTTTCCCTTGCCATAGCAACGTAATTCTTGTTTATATCAATTAGCCTATGGTAGAATTTATTTCGTTATACGTCGTTTCGCTTAAGGTCGCAGTTTCCAAAAACCTGTCGACGACGTTAAGTGAGGACTTCCTGTATATACAACAGGTGTGCAGACATCCTAGGTATATACAAAAAGTTTTCAGACACAATAGGTATATATAAGAGTTGTGCAAACGCTAGGTATATACAGCAGTGTTTCTCCTCATTTATCAATAGCTCCTCCTGGCTCAGTTTTTTTTTTAAATGCTACTCTCACGTGTTGAATCTTGTGATGATTGATGCAACACAGTCGATGTTGCAAAGGCTTTTTTTTTTCTTTACTGAACACAGGTGCACTTCTCATCAGGGAATATCACAACTCTCAGTCGGGGGGGAGAGGATACTTTAATCTCTAAAATAGACAGTGAAGTTGAATTTCAGTTTATACACACTGAGAAATCACAGAAAACTAGTGATGGCTTCTGAATGCTTTAGCAGAGACTCGAAGAGGAGGAAGGGCTCGTGTTCCAGGGAACTAGAGTTATTATTACCTTGTTTGGGTCAAACCTAATTACCTCCCACTCCTCAGGCGGTGTATAATCCCCATAATTATTGTAATATCAATAATTTTTAAGGTTAACTGAGTTTCAATCTTTGAGTGGTGAGGGAAACGAATTCTGTTTTGATGCTGGTGAAGAAATCTTAATCTAAGAGACTAGAGTTCCCCTCCACTTTCAAGGATCAAACCTGATTGCTTCCTGTTTCCCAAGAGGAAATCAGGTTTGGCTGTCTGCCTGAGATATATAGTAACTTGATTTAAAACTCACTGACAGCAATATTATTATAGTAGTTCATAATGTAGCAGTGAAAGTTATCTATCAGTGTATAAAGTGATAGATATATCACTGTATATACTGTATATAGTGATATACAGTGCTCGTCACCGCATTATGCCGCTTCTCCCACACACACGTACCAAAATGCAAGCACATACCATGAAAGATTATAATATATATATTTGTACACTTACTGAGGTTTTAATACTTGGTGATGCGTCCTTTATGCTTAATCACGTCCCTCAGTCGTGTAGGAAGACTCTCACACAAATTCTTGAGGGTTTGGGGAGGTATGTTATTCCACGCCTCATGTAGAGCAGCTTCCAGCTGCGGGATGGAACTGATATTGCCCAGTAAACTTCATTTCACTATTGACCAGAGGTTCTCAATAGGGTAATTGCCTGGCGGTCATTAAAGAACCTCACTTCACAGTTATTAAGCCACTGAACTACAGATTTGGCGGTATGACACGGTGCACCGTCCTGCATAAAAACCGTAGCCCCACACTTGTCGAACGTCTCAGGTAAATTGTCACACAATAATTCCAGGTAATTATGCTGGTTCTTATACTGGTTTTTGGGAAGCACAGTGAGTTGACCAACACTGAGCACTGAAACACCCCCAAACCATGAGCGAGTCTGGGTGTTTGGTGGTCCCATAGGTATAGCGTGGGTCTAGCGGGTACACGTCCCCCATGGTTACAGGTGACGGTGAACGTTGCTTCATCACTTCAAAGTACTTCAGACCACTGTTGAGGATTCCAGTGAAGATATTTCTTTGCATGATCCAGCCTACGTTTATTCTGTGGCTTGGAGAGGATCGGTTTCTTAACCTGGTGGTGACTACTGTAGCCCAGTTCTGACACACGTCTGTTAACAGTTCTTACAGACACCTGAGAGAAGATGTGGGTTCTTTTCTTTCAATTCTCTAGAAGTTATCTTAGGTGTGCTCTCTACTTGCTTCTTTAACACAGTTAAGGTACGAACAGATGTCTTCTTCGAGGGGCCAGGCCGAGGTTGGGCAGACGGCAACTCAACACCGCCACCAGCCTTCAAACGCTGCACCCAGTTCCTCACTGAACGCTCACACATACCAATATTCTCCACTATTCCTTTCATCTGGTGCCCAGCTTTGTGAAGCCCTATTATTTGAGCTATAGTTTCAGGTGTTAAAGACTTCCTTTTACCCATAATCAAATATGTATAGCCCCAAAACCAGAGGGAACAGCGGACAAAAGATGGGGCGGATGAGAGACAAAAGCACAATACTTCCTCTCACCACGGCAGCCGCATGAGCACTGAGGAGTCACTGTGGAGTGTGGCGGCAGCCATAACGTTATGCTAACGACTGCCACCCGGCATAATGCACTGACGAAAAAAGACCCCCTGTATGGTAGACCTTTGATTTCCGTCACGGCATTATGCCGGGGCGCTCACCCGGCATAATGCCGTAATCACTGTATACAGTGTATGTAACTGAGAGATGTAAATCTCATGGGATATACACACTGACAGATATACACCGCTCTGTATATGTGAAAAAGGACACTTGTGTACAGTTCGGAATATTTACCAAATATCTTTAAATATACACGGGTATCGTCTCTCATGTATCGTTGGTATAACCATACCATTTACAACCTCTCTGTATATACGTACGCCGAGAGATATACAACACTCGGCGTGTATGTCGTGCCGGATAAGCCGAATCACCGAGTTTGGTTTAAAAAAGCAACAGGTCACCTTTTGCCGAATAAAAGCAGAGTGAAAATTTTGTTTATGCACTAAATCCTCGAAAATCAGTCTGCACTTGACAAAAAAAAAAAGAAAGTCACTGATTTTAATTAATGTTAAATTTAAACTGATCATCATGTTTAACAGAATTAGGCTTAAATTATTACGATCGGTATAACAAAGTTAGGTTAGGTCTCTGTGTAAGGATTGATCCAAACTAAAAAAAAATTATTTCAATGACAAATGCATCAGTTAATTCATAAAAATTTTTTTTTTAGTACAGTTCGGTCCAGTTGACAAATCCGGCTTATTAGACACAAAGTATATACACGGAGAGTCGTACAAATCTCAGTGTTACCACACACAGATTTTCTTACACAAATCAGCTTTACACATCAATAGTTGGTACTCTGCCTCAGCTCATTTCAGAGCCTAGGCTTATCAAAGGTATACTACTCCCCTCAGAGTGACACCCATAACTGAGAGGAACTGGCTGGCGTCACAACGCTACCTTACTCTGAGAAAATTTCCTCTCCACCTGTTACTACTCTTGCAATATTGCATAGCTCCTGATGACGCACGGAGACATGTGAAAGATCTTAAGATGAAGATTTTCATCCCCCGTGGCTTGTTCTGCATATATATATATATATATATATATATATATATATATATATATATATATATATATATATATATATATATATATATATATATATATCACACTGGCCGATCCCCACCAAGGCAGGGTGGCCCGAAAAAAGAAAAACTTTCACCATCATTCACTCCATCACTGTCTTGCCAGAAGGGTGCTTTACACTACAGTTTTTAAACTGCAACATTAACACCCCTCCTTCAGAGTGCAGACACTGTACTTCCCATCTCCAGGACTCAAGTCCGGCCTGCTGGTTTCCCTGAACCCCTTCATAAATGTTACTTTGCTCACACTCCAACAGCACGTCAAGTATTAAAAACCATTTGTCTCCATTCACTCCTATCAAACACGCTCACGCATGCCTGCTGGAAGTCCAAGCCCCTCGCACACAAAACCTCCTTTACCCCCTCCCTCCAACCTTTCCTAGGCCGACCCCTACCCCGCCTTCCTTCCACTACAGACTGATACACTCTTGAAGTCATTCTGTTTCGCTCCATTCTCTCTACATGTCCGAACCACCTCAACAACCCTTCCTCAGCCCTCTGGACAGCAGTTTTGGTAATCCCGCACTTCCTCCTAACTTCCAAACTACGAATTCTCTGCATTATATTCACGCCACACATTGCCCTCAGACATGACATCTCCACTGCCTCCAGCCTTCTCCTCGATGCAACATTCATCACCCATGCTTCACACCCATATAAGAGCGTTGGTAAAACTATACTCTCATACATTTCCCTCTTTGCCTCCAAGGACAAAGTTCTTTGTCTCCACAGACTCCTAAGTGCACCACTCACCCTTTTCCCCTCATCAATTCTATGATTCACCTCATCTTTCATAGACCCATCCGCTGACACGTCCACTCCCAAATATCTGAATACATTCACCTCCTCCATACTCTCTCCCTCCAATCTGATATCCAATCTTTCATCACCTAATCTTTTTGTTATCCTCATAACCTTACTCTTTCCTGTATTCACTTTTAATTTTCTTCTTTTGCACACCCTACCAAATTCATCCACCAATCTCTGCAACTTCTCTTCAGAATCTCCCAAGAGCACAGTGCAACTGTGACAACTCCCACTTTGTGTGATTCTATATCTTTTAACTCCACGCCTCTTGCCAAGACCCTCGCATTTACTTCTCTTACAACCCCATCTATAAATATATTAAATAACCACGGTGACATCACACATCCTTGTCTAAGGCCTACTTTTACTGGGAAATAATTTCCCCCTTTCCTACATACTCTAACTTGAGCCTCACTATCCTCGTAAAAACTCTTCACTGCTTTCAATAACCTACCTCCTACACCATACACCTGCAACATCTGCCACATTGCCCCCCCTATCCACCCTGTCATACGCCTTTTCCAAATCCATAAATGCCACAAAGACCTCTTTAGCCTTTCCTAAATACTGCTCACTTATATGTTTCACTGTAAACACCTGGTCCACACACCCCCTACCTTTCCTAAAGCCTCCTTGTTCATCTGCTATCCTATTCTCCGTCTTACTCTTAATTCTTTCAATAATAACTCTACCATACACTTTACCAGGTACACTCAACAGACTTATCCCCCTATAATTTTTGCACTCTCTTTTTTATCCCCTTTGCCTTTATACAAAGGAACTATGCATGCTCTCTGCCAATCCCTAGGTACCTTACCCTCTTCCATACATTTATTAAATAATTGCACCAACCACTCCAAAACTATATCCCCACCTGCTTTTAACATTTCTATCTTTATCCCATCAATCCCGGCTGCCTTACCCCCTTTCATTTTACCTACTGCCTCACGAACTTTCCCCACACTCAAAACTGGCTCTTCCTCACTCCTACAAGATGTTATTGCTCCTTGCCCTATACACGAAATCACAGCTTCCCTATCTTCATCAACATTTAACAATTCCTCGAAATATTCCCTCCATCTTCCCAATACCTCTAACTCTCCATTTAATAACTCTCCTCTCCTATTTTTAACTGACAAATCCATTTGTTCTCTAGGCTTCCTTAACTTGTTAATCTCACTCCAAAACTTTTTCTTATTTTCAAAAAAATTTGTTGATAACATCTCACCCACTCTCTCATTTGCTCTCTTTTTACATTGCTTCACCACTCTCTTAACCTCTCTCTTTTTCTCCATATACTCTTCCCTCCTTGCATCACTTCTACTTTGTAAAAACTTCTCATATGCTAACTTTTTCTCCCTTACTACTCTCTTTACATCATCATTCCACCAATCGCTCCTCTTCCCTCCCGCACCCACTTTCCTGTAACCACAAACCTCTGCTGAACACTCTAACACTACATTTTTAAACCTACCCCATACCTCTTCGACCCCATTGCCTATGCTCTCATTAGCCCATCTATCCTCCAATAGCTGTTTATATCTTACCCTAACTGCCTCCTCTTTTAGTTTATATATATGCACACACAGAACGCTAGGTGATATACACGCAGTCGTCAAAAGACGTTCTTTTTGTTAGGTGTCATTACAGGTGTATAACATGAACGCCAATATACAATATGCAAGGTAAATTACCAAGGTCATACAACCACCCAATCCATTCATGCTCCAATATATATTTATGTGTACATTAATACAGCTGTATGTTCACACGTGTACACCCACGTATGCATATATTCCTTCATATAGCCACACATGCATGTGTGACAGCATACAGATGTACGTTCATACACAAATGCATTTATTGGGCAAGAATAATGACAACGTATGATGTTCAGTTCTACTTTATGCGAAGCGCTACAAACACCACACACACACACACACACACACACACACACACACACACACACACACACACACACACACACACACACACACACACACACACACACACACATCGGTCGTCTCCCACCAAGGCAGGGTGGCCCGAGAAAGAAAAAGTTTCATCATTCACTCCATCACTGTCTTGCCAGAGCCGCGCTTACACTACAGTTATAAAACTGCAACATTAACACCCCTCCTTCAGAGTGCAGGCACTGTACTTTCCATCTCCAGGACTCAAGTCCGGCCTGCCGGTTTCCCTGAATCCCGTCATAAATGTTACCTTGTTCACACTCCAACAACATGTGAAGTCCTAAAAACTATTTATCTCCATTCACTCCCATCTAACACGTCCACAACTGGTTCTTCCTCACGCCTACAAGATGTTATCCTGCCTTCCCCTATACACGAAATCACAGCTTCCTTATCTTCATCAGCCTTTAATAATTCATCAAAATATTCCCTCCACCTTCCCGATACCTCTAGCTCTCCATTTAATAACTCTTCTCTCCTATTTTTAACTATCAAATGCATTCGTTCCCTAGGCTTCCTCTACTTACTAATCTCGCTCCAAAAGTTTTTCTTATTTTCAACAAATTTGTTAATAACATCTCACATTTGCTCTGTTTTTATATTGCTTCACCGCTCTTTTAACCTTTCTTTTTCTCTCCATATTCTCCTTTCTCATTGCATCACTTATACTTTGCGAAAACCTCCCATATGCCAACTTTCTCTCTCTTACTACTCTCTTTACATCATCATTCAACCAATCACTCTTCTTCCCCCATGCACCCACTTTCCTGTAACCACAAGCTTCTGCTGAACACTCTAACATTGTATTCTTAAACTTACCCCATACATCTTCGACCCCATTGCCTATACTCACACTAGCCCATCTGTCCTCCAACAGTTGTTTATATCTTACCCTAACTGCCTCCTCCTTTAGTTTATAAACCGTCACCTCTCTCTTACTTGCTGCTTCTATTTTCCTTGTATCTACCTTTTATTCTCACTGTAGCTACAACTAAAAAGTGACCTGATATATCTATGGCCCCTCTATAAACATGTACATCTTGAAGTCTACCCAACAATCTTTTATCTACCAGTATGTAATCAAACAAACTACTGTCATTACGCCCTACATCATATCTTGTATACTTATTTATTATCTTCTTCTTAAAATATGCATTATCTATAACGAAACCTCTTTGTATACAAAGTTCAATCAAAAGGCCCCCCATTATCATTTACACCTGACATCCCATACTTACCTACCACACCCTCACTAAACGTTCCTCCTACTTTAGCATTTAGGTCACCTACCACAATTACTCTCACTTGGTTCAAAAGTTCCTACATCTCCCAAAATCTCTCTCTCCTCTACACTCCTCTCCTCTCCAGGTACATAGACACTTATTATGACCCACTTTTCGCATCCGACCCTTATTTTAATCCACATAATCGTTGAATTTATACATTTATATTCCCTCTTCTCCTCCTATAACTGATCCTTCAACATTATTGCTACCCCTTCCTTAGCTCTAACTCTCTCAGATACTCCTGACTTAATCCCATTTATTTCTCCCCACTATATATATATATATATATATATATATATATATATATATATATATATATATATATATATATATATATATTTATATATATATATATTTATATATATATATATTTATATATATAATAATAATAAACAAACACAATGAAATATATATTTTTCGTTACGTTCAGAATGATTTTTGCGAAATTATTGCATTCACAAATTTTCACTTGCCTTACTCGGCAAGAAGAGCGTTCCTATTCCAATATTCAGGAAGCGTCAAGTGCTCAGGAATCTGTATATCCACGCAGAGTTGACAGGTACGAGGTGAGAAATATTCAGGAATATTTAAAAATCTTCAGGAATATTGAGAAATGTTCAGGAATAACGAGGAATATTGAAATACTCAAGAATCCATAAACCCACATTGATAATTTTCTACAGTGGAACAGGTATAACAGGTACGAGATAAGGAATACCCGGATTAAGTTTCCCAGAATAATTTCCGTACTCAAACAGGGCGTCAACCAACGCATACTTAGAGGGACTCCTTGAACATTCTACATCTATTGGTACTTCGTTATGAGATGACAATGTGCAATATACGTTTGTTTCTTACGTTACGCCAAAGTTCCACACAAAACTGAGGCCATAGTGAAATAGGATTTCATAATGACGTTAGACTAGCTGGCGAACTCTAAGTTGTCTTCCTCTACTGCTTTCTGTAAACTTGGGAGTGTTTCCCGCACTCCACCTGGGAATGGGATGGGATATGCGAGAGCAGGAACTGGGTGACTGCCAATTCTTTTTACTATCATTATCTAGCTCTTCCGTTATACCTTTCAACTTCCATCTTTTCCACACCCTTTCAAACACATAGGTCATCTCCAGTCTAGGCAAAAGGAAAATACATTGACTCTTGTTCCCAAGTTCTCTGTTCAGACGAGCAGAGAGATGACGATTCAGGGTTTTCCCACCTAAATTAATAGCATAAATACGCTCAGCGCAATTACAAACGTTTTAAAAGAAAGACACTTTCATATATCATGACATTACAGCCTCTATAAAACACCGATTTGCTGGGGATTCGAATACCAACCATTACAATACAGAGGTTTACTGTATACTCCAGAACCCTTTTCACTTCATCGTATTTTTTTTTTCTCAAAATATTTTCCATTGTGAAATAATCCTTTAAACAGGAAAGCTGTTAACTGCGAGCCTTTCACTGACAATTAATATTTTGTTGATGTTTAAGAGTCGCCAAACGCTGGCTATAATACGATTTCTCATGTATACATTTTGGAAATAATTGTTTTCAAGGTTAACAGTGACTGACCAGGTTGACGTAAAGGTCACACGACGTTAGCTTATTGTTGTAGCATCGGCGATATGTATCGTTCTGTGATGCGTTAGCTCGTTGTTTAATGGTTTAAATTAGCTTAAGAAGTATTTTGACACACACACACACACACACACACACACACACACACACGGAGGTAAAACAATACTCATCTATGCCTCTTCCTCCATTATCAGTCTCCCTTCTCCCACTCCCTTGAAATCCCCTCCCTCCCTCACCTCTTCACGAAATCCTGTTTCCCATTTCTCTCTCTCTCTCTCTCTCTCTCTCTCTCTCTCTCTCTCTCTCACTGTCCATCATACCTTCCTCCCTCTGTTAAACAGCTGAAAACACCCTCCCGTTTCCAGCATCAACAGAAAACCAACGGGACAACAACGATCCTCAAAACAGTGCTAATGTTCTCATAATTAAATAGAAGAAACGGATGGTGCTTCATAAGGACCCTTACGGCCACTGAGCACAAGGCAGGTTCTTGCACGCTCCCAGGCTAAAATCGTTGCAAAATTTGATTGAATATATTTGCTCCATAGGGCATTGTGTCTCCTAATTGAATTGTATATTCTTCATTTCCATTTTATTGTATCGTAATTTGTCACTGAACTGTACCAGGTTTTGATGAATAAGTCTGAAAGCGTATTTCCAGGCGTATTCTACTTTTGATTATCATCCTTATTTAATATTATTATTATTACTATTATTATTATTATTATTGTAGTTATTATTATTATTGTAATTATTATTAGTTGTAGTAGTATTCGTGGTAGCAGCAGTAGTAGCAGTAGTAATGTGATTATTTTTTTATTGTTATTAGAAGTAGTAATAGTAGCAGTATAATAATTATTGAAATAGCAGTAGTAGTTGTAATGTTAAATATTATTATTATTATTATTACAGTATTATCGATTTTGTGAGTTTATTTTTAACCTCTTCACTCTAATCCCAGACAGTACTGTTTTTTTCCCCTCCTGTCGAATCTCCATACTTAAGAACTTTGCTTTTCTTGTCCAGGTCTTCAAGGAGTTGCTTTCCTAGTGTGTGTGTGTGTGTGTGTGTGTATGAATGACTAATTCCTTATTGGTAATTTAGTGTTGTTGGCTCGATACTCCGTCCCCTAATCGTGAAATGACAGAACTTTACTCTCACAATCATGTTCTCTCCACCACACGACATCTCAAGTCTTCCTACAGTCTGAGAACTTGCGGCTCATGTATAGAGTTATCTTCTGTTTGATATCTCTCGCCTTGATAGAAGTATTGAAAATATAGATGCGAAAGAGTTGCACATGTCTTTTTCATGTACGAGGTACTAGTGTATATACTGTACCATCATTAACAGAACTTTGGCTTGACCAGGACTCGATCCTGCGTTCTCATTCCCAGCCCTGTTTAAACTGAACAAAGTACGCATCCCTCTGTCCACTGAACCACCATTACGGATGGTGGTCCAGTGGATAGAGTGATGCGTACTTTCACTTCACACAGGGCTGGGTATGGGAACGCAGGATCGAGTCCTGGCCAAGCCACAGTTCTGTTAATGATTCAAAATAACTTGTTTCGTGATTTCACTGATACTGTACCATAAACATGCGCCTTATTCATCATCGAGGTGCTAGTATATATACTGTACCGTAACGTTATGTTAGCATATCAAGGCTGTGTAAGGTAAGCAAGTTACGACCTTCCATGTACTAAGTCATGCTCGTATCTCGTAGGAATTTACTGATTTCTAGATATTAAACATGTCATTCTCTTGAACCATTTCTAGAAATTTACGCTGTAGCTTCATTAGAGTAGATGTTAGGCTGGCACTGGCACTGGAATGGTTATACTAGTGCCACCACTAACAGTTTACTTAGCTGAAAAAAAAATTGTTAGTACAATGTACATTTCACGCATTCCAGTGGAACAACTTAAAGAGGTACTTGTCCTCCCTCTTCCCCACTATGCTATAACTTAAAGGGATCTGCGCCCCCTTTCCCACCTCTTCAGGGGCACTGCCAAGCTCTAGCTGCTGGGCAGGTGTAAGAGCATCTTCAGTGTCCTCATTCATAAGTTATTAATATATTGAAATAAAAAGAAAAGCTAATTCTGCCTAGTTCGCATGAAATATATTTTATTTATTTTTTTTTTAATAAATGCTACAGTCCTGTGAGTCATTCAGTCCTTCAGTTCGTAAAAGTGGTGGAGGCTCGATCCTCTGTCCTCCAAATCGGTCAGTGGCCTGCCTGGTTCTTAGGGTTTTTTTCCAGGAATAAAAATTCATGACCCAAGTGAAAATATAATCAATTCTGTTAAGGACAGGAACGAAACAACACAACACGCTGCAGGATATTAATATTGTGTATGTCGGAATCCCGTTATTATGTTGTGTGGTGAAATCCTGTCGTCATTCTGTGAGGTAGAATCCTCCTGTCAACATTCTGTGAGGTAGAATCCTTCTGTCAACATTCTGTGAGGTAGAATCCTTCTGTCAACATTCTGTGAGGTAGAATCCTCCTGTCAACATTCTGTGAGGTAGAATCCTCCTGTCAACATTCTGTGAGGTAGAATTCTCCTGTCAACATTCTGTGAGGTAGAATCCTTCTATCAACATTCTGTGAAGTAGAATCCTCCTGTCAACATTCTGTGAGGTAGAATCCTCCTGTCAACATTCTGTGAAGTAGAATCCTCCTGTCAACATTCTGTGAGGTAGAATCCTCCTGTCAACATTCTGTGAAGTAGAATCCTCCTGTCAACATTCTGTGAAGTAGAATCCTCCTGTCAACATTCTGTGAAGTAGAATCCTCCTGTCAACATTCTGTGAAGTAGAATCCTCCTGTCAACATTCTGTGAAGTAGAATCCTCCTGTCAACATTCTGTGAAGTAGAATCCTCCTGTCAACATTCTGTGAAGTAGAATCCTCCTGTCAACATTCTGTGAGGTAGAATCCTCCTGTCAACATTCTGTGAAGTAGAATCCTCCTGTCAACATTCTGTGAAGTAGAATCCTTCTGTCAACATTCTGTGAAGTAGAATCCTCCTGTCAACATTCTGTGAAGTAGAATCCTCCTGTCAACATTCTGTGAGGTAGAATCCTCCTGTCAACATTCTGTGAAGTAGAATCCTCCTGTCAACATTCTGTGAAGTAGAATCCTTCTGTCAACATTCTGTGAAGTAGAATCCTTCTGTCAACATTCTGTGAGGTAGAATCCTTCTGTCAACATTCTGTGAGGTAGAATCCTTCTGTCAACATTCTGTGAGGTAGAATCCTCCTGTCAACATTCTGTGAGGTAGAATCCTCCTGTCAACATTCTGTGAGGTAGAATCCTCCTGTCAACATTCTGTGAAGTAGAATCCTCCTGTCAACATTCTGTGAAGTAGAATCCTCCTGTCAACATTCTGTGAAGTAGAATCCTCCTGTCAACATTCTGTGAAGTAGAATCCTCCTGTCAACATTCTGTGAGGTAGAATCCTCCTGTCAACATTCTGTGAAGTAGAATCCTCCTGTCAACATTCTGTGAAGTAGAATCCTCCTGTCAACATTCTGTGAAGTAGAATCCTCCTGTCAACATTCTGTGAGGTAGAATCCTCCTGTCAACATTCTGTGAGGTAGAATCCTCCTGTCAACATTCTGTGAAGTAGAATCCTCCTGTCAACATTCTGTGAAGTAGAATCCTCCTGTCAACATTCTGTGAGGTAGAATCCTCCTGTCAACATTCTGTGAAGTAGAATCCTCCTGTCAACATTCTGTGAAGTAGAATCCTCCTGTCAACATTCTGTGAGGTAGAATCCTCCTGTCAACATTCTGTGAAGTAGAATCCTCCTGTCAACATTCTGTGAAGTAGAATCCTCCTGTCAACATTCTGTGAGGTAGAATCCTTCTGTCAACATTCTGTGAAGTAGAATCCTCCTGTCAACATTCTGTGAAGTAGAATCCTTCTGTCAACATTCTGTGAAGTAGAATCCTTCTGTCAACATTCTGTGAAGTAGAATCCTTCTGTCAACATTCTGTGAGGTAGAATCCTTCTGTCAACATTCTGTGAGGTAGAATCCTTCTGTCAACATTCTGTGAGGTAGAATCCTTCTGTCAACATTCTGTGAGGTAGAATCCTTCTGTCAACATTCTGTGAGGTAGAATCCTTCTGTCAACCGCATTCATAGACGTACGAGGAAGGACGGGTGCAGAAGGGGCTCATTAACACTCCGTCC
The DNA here is from genome assembly GCF_038502225.1 of Cherax quadricarinatus. Taxonomy (NCBI): domain Eukaryota; kingdom Metazoa; phylum Arthropoda; class Malacostraca; order Decapoda; family Parastacidae; genus Cherax; species Cherax quadricarinatus. The sequence goes on from NC_091348.1 coordinate 18,750,691, forward strand.
TCTACATGAAGCTGGTGGCCATATAAAGAACAATTATCGCCCTGACGATACGGGCAAAGGACAAATTCGTTAACCCTCACAGCAAACAGGAGAGAGGAGCGTGGGCGACAGAAATGGCAGTGGCAATAGTGGCAGCAGCAGCACCAGCAGCAGCAGCGCCAGCAGCAGCAGCATTCGTACAAGCAGTTGAAGCAGTACCATTAGCATTTGTATCAGTAACAGCAGCAGCAGCTGTAGCTGCAGCAGCACAAGAGCAGTAGGGGTGGCAGCAGAAGCAGCAGCGATGGTAGTAGTAGCAGCAGCAGTGGTGGTAGCAGCAGCAGCAGCAGCGCGTAAAGCAGCCAGACGAGGAGCGCGGTTCTCCTGCCTATCCAGTTGGGCCGTGGCTGCTCAGGAAGGTAGACGTGAAGGTGCTGTCGGGCCGAACAGTGTCCTCTCTTGGGTGGCATCCCATCCCCCACCAGCACCTCCCCGCGCCGTTACCCGAGGTGTTTCTAGTTGTATTTTGACCATGCTAATAAGAGGACTTCCAGTGTGGTAATGCATGAAGGCCTTACAAGGCAACGCCATGCAGAAAGCGAGTTACAGAACTTCACAAGCAGCTGTTCCTTGAAAAAGTAGCAGAATGGAACAAAGTTTCCGCGTGTGAGGCAGTGGCATATTGAACTTTCTCGTGCAGATAAACTAATCGCTAGACAAGTAGGTCTGGACACACCATGGCTCGTCCGTGTCTCAGCAAGTCGAAGTGCAGATCGGGACTAAGACGCAGTTCGGGGACTTCGAGAGCGCGGATGGTGATTGCGGCTCTCGCGATGTGTCTTGTGTCGGCCAAGGGCCTCAGCAGTGAACTTCGGCTGGTGGAGAACGGCTACGAGGGTCTGGTGGTGGTGATCACCGAACAGATACCACAAGAACACTGCAATCATGTTATTCACGGGCTCAAGGTAAGAAACAGCTGAGCTTGATCAGTAAGTCATAAAGAACAAAACGGCACAATGACCGTGCCTTTGTGTACAATAAGTCATCTGAGATTGTTTTTAACAATATTAGTCCTTTGTCATTACGACACTACTTCAAATGCATTCTAGAAAGATCTTTGACGTTATTGAAGAAACGAACGCGTGAAGAATCTTCATTAACGCGGCAACTCTTACTTGAGAGAGAGAGAGAGAGTGGGAGAGAAATCATCGCCTATGAGAAGGAAATGCAGTTTAAGCACTATAGGTTTCAAGATTCTCTGAAGTTGCTTAGTCCTGAGTGTAGTTTTTAATGCGTGATTCACCGACTGGATGTGAATTGTGGGATGATTTCTCAAGAAAAGCTTGTATCACAGTTTGTAAACGCAAAAGCACGCATACACGCACGTACACATGCATGCATGCATGCACGCACGCACACCCACCCACACACACACACATACAAACACACACACACACACACACACACACACACACTCACACTCACACACACACACACACACACACACACACACACACACACACACATACCATGTCCTACAATTTACACCAGAGATGGACCTCATCATATATATATATATTACACGAATAAAGCTATGTTCGTGATAACCCATCGTCAGTATTGAATGTGTGTGTGTGTGTGTGTGTGTGTGTGTGTGTGTGTGTGTGTGTGTGTGTGTGATTACCTTTTTACCCTTTCTGTGAAAAGCTTCAACTACAGCTCCTGTGCCCGCCGCCCCCATTTTTATTTTGCTTATTGGTATTCGTGTGTAAACATATATAGATGTCGTGCCGAATAGGTAAAATTGGTCAATTAGCAAACTCGTTTAAAATTAAGTAATTTCTAAAATGTTCTCTTATACGTTTAGAGACATTTATCTTCATTTATGTTAATGTAAAAAAATAATAATTTTGTACCAAAAGAACCTTAGAAAACTTACTTAACCTTATTATAACAAACGCAATTTAATTTAGCCTTATCCATCTAAGTGTATTTTAGATAAGTTTACAGTAGTTTAATAATAAACAATCACAATGAAATATATTTTTTTCGTTTGGTTCAGAATAATTTTTGCGAAATTACTGCATACACATTTTCGCTTGCATTATTCGGCAAGAAGAGCCAAAATCGCAAGTTTTACCTATTCGGCACATCATATATATATATATATATATATATATATATATATATATATATATATATATATATATATTAAAAAAAATTCATAGCAAGATTATAATATTGGTCGGCCAGTGGGCCAAACTGGTCTTAGTCCTAATGCAAAGAAAAACCCAGTTGGATCCGTGAGGCTTAGGACAATAATCAATTTGCTCTATTTATTGAAAAAAAAAATGTGTGATGTTGTAGTTAGTAAGCTTACGACATCGCCTCGTAAGCTTAATTAGGCGTTTGAAGCCTTTAATTAACTCTCGTGGTTCATTCTGCATCCATAGTGAAGGCTCATTTCTCCTCCTTGTGAGAAACATACTCAGTAGCTTTACTCAGCTAATGTTAACTCAAGACTCCGGACGTAGTAAGCTTAAAGATAAAGAAGCCTAAGGTCAGTAGCAGAAGCTTAAAGCTTGAGCCTGTATGGCGTCACTAGTGAGGTAAAGCCACGCTTTACAGGTCAAGTTTTTGTTTTGATAAACATCTAAATAAAAACTGTCACAAAAAAAGCTTGACTTTCCGTCACAGCTGGTGGCTTAGTGGCCACAAAAGCCAGCTGTCACTGTAACGAGTGACGAAGGTCTCAGGGCCGAAACGTTTTCAGTAAACATGTCCTATGTAATAATGTTGGTAGAAATACCGACAATATGTAAAGTAAAAGGACACAAGTGCAACTAATGTGGCATTTTATTGTGGCAACGTTTCGCTCACCAGGAGCTTTGGTAAGCCGTTACAAACAGTACATGGACACAGAGGGTATATATAGTCTCAGAGTGAGGTGTAATACTAGTGTAGTAGTGATATAAGTAGTAGTAGTAATAGTAATAGTAGTAGTAGTAGTAATAGTAATAGTAGTAGTAGTAGTAATAGTAGTAGTAGTAATACAATATGGTAGAACAATTAACTCGCACATAAGTAAAATGATAAAAGCTATTACTTGGGTAACATAAAAATAGGTTAGACAAATATAGACTGGATAGAGAAGGCCTGTTACAAAAGCCATCTGTCACGGTAACGAGTGACGAAGGTCTCAGGACCGAAACGTTTTCAGTAAACATGTCCTATGTAACTGCATTTCTCAGCTACCGTTTCGCTCGTATCTGGGACATCCCGTGAAATGACACAGATACAGCTATTGTGACATTTCATTGTGGCAACGTTTCGCTCTCTAGGAGCTTTGTCAAGCCGCACAAACAATACAAGTTAGATATGATCCCCACCTCTGCAGCTTTTGGTCATCTGACCGAGGCCTTCTGCTGGCTTACCGGTCCACTCCTTTAAAAATTAGGGTTAAATCTATAACAGTACAAGGACACAGATGGTATAATATATATAGGCCAGTGCGGTATCCACTCTTTCCATGCTTGCTAAATGAGGTTCGTCCAGCCCGGTGTATTCCAGTCATCTTATGATACTCTGCTGTACAGTTTCAATTCTTTTTTTTGGTCTCAAATGGAGTTTAATATGAAGCTGGGGTTGGCCAGTGGAGATTTAACCACTGACAGCTCATCACTCTTCAAGACACGTGGCAGGAGACACCGAGCTGTTTTCTGACGATCAAAACACCTTGATGAATGACACGTTTATTGTCGGAACATTTCTCCTACGTATCTGTTTTCTTCAGTCGAATACAGAGGTGACTTTGATACCGGGGACTCTGAAAGAATTGAATAGTTAGCTGGGAGATGTTCAGTCGTTTAGCTTTGTTTCCCTCAGTCATATCCGAAGGTTGGTCAGTCTTTTAACCTAGAGTAGAGGCAGGAGAACGTAGATTTGTCGGTATTGTTGTGTTTCGTAATGAACGAAGAGGCACAATACCGTGACTGGAACAATTGTAGATGAATGGTTCAAAGAACCGACACACACTGGAACAATTCCCAGATAATCAGTAAATGGTCCAAGTCAGACCGAAACGTCGTCATAAACTTCTCTCTCCTATGTACGGGTTATTTGTGGATTGTTGTGGTTCATTCTGCGTCTTTCTCAGCCGTGTCTGGACGGGATGATTCAACAGGCAGGAGGAGGCTGACAGGCTGCGAGTTTTTTTTCAGTATGTGACGTCTTGCTAAAGCTGTCACTGTGAGCAAAACGTTATCCAGTTAAATGCTTAATCTTAGTTCTACCACCGGTCGGTCCGACAGCAGACTTCCGGGTGGTCAGGAGACAACGCTTCGCCCACGCGTTGAGGACTTAAGTGCTGACTTCATGAAGTTCATGTGTGGGCGAAATGTCATTTCCTCCACCTTGTTTATATGCACATACGTTCCCACAAGCCTATGCCAAGGTTCTTGAGTAAAAATATTCATAGTGGGATAATTTTAAGAGTATTCGTAGATTTTTGCATAATACTGTAGTCTTATAGAGGCCACAAGGTAACTATACCGAAACGTCTTACAGTGTTTTAACGTCATTACGTTATTATAACGCCTTGCAGGGCCATTATAACGTACTCATGATATAGTGTTGCATTAGACGTTTGTACAAATACGCCTGACATCATGATTCGTTTACTAGATGTCACCTTTTTAATGGCGGTACGAGATGGACACATAGGAGCCTACCTTAGAAATAGGTGCCAGAGATATAGGAGTCTGCTTCGGACATAGGTGCTAGAGATATAGAAACCTGGATTGGACATAGTGTTGCTTCTGACATAAGGAATCTTCGGACATAGATTCTAGAGATACAGGAACTTCAGACGTAGGTGGTGCTAGAGATATTAGGAGCCTGTTTCGGACATAGATGCTAGAGATATAGGAACCTTCTTCAGACGTAGGTGCTACAGACATAGTATCCTGCTTAAGAGGATAGAAACTAAAGACATAGTTACCTATTTCAGCGATAGGAACTAGGGAAGCAGAAAGTGTCAGACGCAGGAACTAGCTGCGTTGGAGTCGATGTCTACCTCTCACGATCTACTTATCGCCACATCAGTGATATGGCGAAACGTAGATCGCTGAGTGACTCAGGAAATCGTAATGACACGATTGCGGGCGGTGTTGAGTGGTAGGTACTCTTTTTCCTGTCTCTTACTCCAAGAGTTTTCCATTAAGGAACTTCCTCCCTCAAAACATGTTGAACATCGGTACTCTCTACCCCCTTCCCCCCCCATCTCTCTCTCTCTCTGCTTCAAAACTCTGTCGTTTCTAAAACCCTCCCTCCCCATCCCCTACAGAGCCCGCCCCGTTTTCCTTCTCTAAACCCAATTTTCCTGCTTAACATCCCTGATTCTCTCACACTCTATCCTCCCTCAAACACCTTTCCTACTCCTCCCTCTCCAAAAAGCAACATACCTCCTTCAAAACTCTCATTTTCCCCAAACCCTCCTCCACTCAAAACCTTTCCTTCCTTCAAAACCTTCTCCCCCCAATTCTCCCCCCCCCCTACTTTCTCGCTCCCAAAACCTTCCTCGTTCCCCAAGATTTGACACCAAGACAATATCCTCATCGCCTTTCTGAAGTTTCCCAGCTCAAGCTGACAGATTTCATTACCTGACGTACGAAGCCCCATCCTGTGTGATGGAATATGACAAGGGAATATAGCTTGGTGCTGTTGTCACAAGATAACTGTCAGATAGAGAAGGGCGCCACCCCACGGAAGCTATATTCTCTCTTGATTCTGAAAAAAAAAGACTGGGTTCGTATTATGGAACTGAGATTGGTCAAAACATGGAGTTTTGTGACTCAGTGATCGCGGGTTCTAACCCCACCCGTGGTATGGTTTGAGATTGGTCGCTTGGTTTGCTAGGTTTGAAGCCTATCGACTGCACGAGGGTTATTCAGGCTGAATTTCACTCATATCCCATCAGTCAAGGAAACTTTGATGCCCCAAAATGGGCTTTAAACTTTCTGTGTATATAATTTAGATATATACATCTTTCAGTGTATATACCATTGCAGACGAGGCTATACCAACCTACCATATATTTTCTTTGAAAGTCATGGTGCCCCGTCAGTAGTGAACATGACAAAACATCACATGATGAACGTAATCACGTGATGTCTAACGTGTAATTATATGCAAAACAAAAACCCAGATGGAGACGGAAAGAAAAACAACGTTGAATGGCAGCTGTATATTTCGATCTTCTTATAATGCCCTCTTCCGTTTGAAACAGAAAAAAAAAGTTTCCATTCCACTCTGTTAATTTCTTTCTCTTTCTGTGGATTTTTGATCACTGTTCATTTCACTGTTATTATCGTTAATGTGATTCTGACTTCATTCATTGTATCACCTGAGGAATGGGAGACTTCTCGTTGGGTTATGTTAGGTAGGATTTGTCAGGAAACAGAACATGTGTTTCCTGACGCTGGTCTTATATTATTTCCTGCCACTGAAGCTTTTGGTCATCTGACCGAGGCCTTCCGTTGGCTTACCGGTCCACCCCTTTAAAAATTATGGTTGTGATTATAACCATTTTTGATAGTGTTATTGATTATACTTGTGCATCTACCCTGGCAGATACTTATATCCGTTATAGTGCTGGTCAGCAGGGGGGGGAGGGGTGCTGCTGATCACAGGGAAGATCACAAGCTTAAGAATTACAAGGAATTGACCCACCAGTACAACTTCCTCCTAATAGGATCAGAAGCCTGGGGAAAACATTCCATGGGCTTCCTCAAGGAGCTGGGCTCCAGCCTTACTGGAACACCAGAGACCCAAGGTCTGCCATTTTTCTCTTCAGCGCCTCACTGTGACAGTTAAGAGAGGGAACGCCTGCTACTATATCCTGCGTTCCTGACAGACGCCCCAGGAGCGCCTCCAGCTTGCTTATATATATATATATATATATATATATATATATATATATATATATATATATATATATATATATATATATATATATATATATATATATATATATATGCGCGCAATAAGATCACATAAACAGGTGATTTTAAAATATGCAAAACAACCACTTGACAATGTGAGTAGTCACGAAAGCGCTCGGAATTTCACTACTCTTTCACAGTGGTTGTTTTGCATGTGTG
>NC_091348.1:18760329-18815329 GCF_038502225.1 Cherax quadricarinatus
CATTTTTATTGTTATGAAACATACAAGTAGGGAACAGGATGAAGTTGGAGCCATCTGTGGGACACAACCCCCCCCCAAAAAAAAAAAATGCACACGCTCCTGGAGGAGCCAGGAGCTGAGTATCGACCCCTGCAACCACAATTAGGTGAGTACAATTGAGTACACACACACACACCTACACACACACACACACACACACACACACACACACGCGCACACACACACACACACACACACCTATACACCCACCCACACCCACTCACTATACTACATACACCTGAAAAAATACGTCACACCTGAAAAAGCTCACACCTGGATGAACTCAGACATATAAAAGCTTAACATGGTACGAAGTGAGTTGTGGAAATATTCGAATCCACAGATTTGACCAGAAAGAACTCAAAATTGGAACAATTGGCACAATTCAAAACTGAAGTTACCGATTTTTTTTAAGGCTGCGAATTTCTCAATGGAGAAACAGTTGAAAATACCATTTGTGTAATATTTCTTCGCAAGGCAGATAATACCACCAGGTAATACCCTGGCAGGTATTAATATTAAAGAAATATTATTATTGAACAATACCTGCAGCAAATAATACCTGTGAATAATACTTGTCTTAAATTATATACCTTTAAGGAATACCTGGGGTTAATACCAGGGAAAGGGGGGGGTAAAAAAATAATACCAGTCAAAAATAATAATACCCGCTAAATAATTTCTGTAAAACAGTACCCGGGGGTAACATATTAGCTCTAAACAACACTTGGAACAAATAAAACCACTGAACAATATCTGGTGAATATAATATTATACAGCATGTAAAGCGCTTATCTGAAAATAATACTCGTGGTACAATAATATTGGAACAAATACTGCTACTAAATAATGCCTGGAAATATAATACCACACAACATTACTTATTAAAGTATTACCTGGAAAGAATACTTGTGGTACAATAATGGAACAAATAATACCTTGACAAATGGAAACTAAATAGTTCTTTTCTTGAACCATGTCGTACATGGAACATTTTTTTTAGACCTTGAACAAAACTGAACGTGAACAACCGAGACCTTGAACAACATGACACTCACCCATGGAACAAATGAGAAAGGTACTAAAGAGAGAGTGTTTAGAGCAAGCTTTAATTTCTAGACTAGAAAAAACTCTATTGCTGAGCCGTAAAGTTCTATTTAGAGCGAAAAGAGTTTCGCTCTGCGTGTAGACTGTAGAGTCTTAGCATGCGTTATCATTCTGTCTTCTCCCTCAGGGGAAACACGCTAATCATGCGTAGTACGAACATCAAGGGAATTGAATCTATCATACATTATACGTTGAATCTATCATGCATTATACATTGAATCTATCATACATTGTACGTTGAATCTATCATACATTATACGTTGAATCTATCATACATTATACGTTGAATCTATCATGCATTATACGTTGAATCTATCATACATTATACGTTGAATCTATCATACATTATACGTTGAATCTTTCATACATTATACATTGAATCTATCATACATTATACGTTGAATCTATCATACATTATACGTTGAATCTATCATACATTATACATTGAATCTATCATACATTATACGTTGAATCTATCATACATTATACGTTGAATCTATCATACATTATACATTGAATCTATCATACATTGTACGTTGAATCTATCATACATTATACGTTGAATCTATCATACATTATACGTTGAATCTATCATACATTATACGTTGAATCTATCATACATTATACGTTGAATCTATCATACATTATACGTTGAATCTATCATACATTATACATTGAATCTATCATACATTATACATTGAATCTATCATACATTATACGTTGAATCTATCATACATTATACGTTGAATCTATCATACATTATACATACATTATGCATGGCATGTCAAGCGTGTCAGCGTGCCTCGTTGTGCTCCGGGTTTTCTCGTGTTTTCACGGTCGCTCTTACGTGCTAGAACTTTAATTTGTGTCATCAATCCTATACGATACATCCCTTAGCGCCTGGAACCAATCTTGGGCGGAAAACATTATATACTGAGTCAAAAAAGGAGAATTAGTGTGCACTACCTAGCAGAGTTTACTGCCAGAGGGGAATCAGGCCTGTGTTCCGTGTGCAAAATAATAATAATTGAACTTTTCGTGTCAGAGGAAAGAAAGTCTCCCTGATAACATTGAGTATACATAGTGTATAGTGTATACTACAGTGGCTCCCTAGTATATTGATGATAAAGGCTAAAGTATCATTTGAAAACAGGTGAATTTGTAAATGAAGTGATAAGCCTATAGAGGCAGGTGCCAGAAGTCGCCAGAAACTTACCACAGGTCAGCTGTTTTTAATAATCTTCCTGGCTTGCTAGTGTACTCGCATATAATATAGTGATACAAGTGAATAGCAGAATACAGTGTTGTAGTAGCAACTAACCAGTATTATAATGGTACTTAGTGGAGTGGAGTGACTTTCATTAGTTTCTTTTTTCTTGAAATACCAGACGTATACTGTGAATTTCATATAACCTGTAGTTACCAGCGGTCGCAATATACACAACGAGAAGCAATTATTACTACAGAAAAAGCGTCCTTCCTCCAAAATTTCCACCAGTCAACTATAGTGATAATATAGCATTTATTGTGGTGGAGACGGAAAAAAATAGAAAAGCTAGATACAGCGATTGATAAACAAGGGTTGAGGTCGACCGTTCGTCATTGTAGGAGTTGCCAGCAGTCACCGGTTTCTTCAACACGCAAGTTATACTTTTGTATCAGTCAAATCACATATTACTCGGGTAGATAATTTCCAGTAGATCCTTCATGTGTTAGCTCAAATCACCGACCAGTATGTTTTAAATAAGTGACCCACTGATCAGATCAGATCGACTGGTCCGAACCCTTGACTGGTCCGAACCCTTGACTGGTCCGAACCCTTGGCTGGTCCGAACCCTTGACTGGTTTCAAACGGTTTCGTTGGACAATAAAGCAGACTGTAAACGGATGGGGTTGTAGGCGCCCTTATATACACAAACAATAAATATAAATCAGGAACGTGCACGGTAAGCTGTCCAATATACAAAAACAGTTAGAAACAGAAATACAAATAGAGCTTCATTTAAGGAGGTTATTAACAGAATATTCAAGAGGTTGCTAGTAGAATTGCAGTAAATCAACCATTCAAATCATTATGAAGCTGTGTGTAGTCTGTGGTCAGTCAAACAAACGGGCTTCCACATGGGTAAATTGTCATTTTTGTGGAAATTGGTGTCACGCCCCTTGTGCAGATATCCAAGAACTAGCTACAAGCAGTGTTAAAGCAGGGAAGTGTTTTTGGGTATGCCCAAATGAGATAAATCTGTGGACTAAAATCACAAGGGTATTAAAAGAGGACAACATCAAAGCTGCTTTCATAGACAACCTGGAAGCTTTCTACAACAGATGGGAACATAAAAAGTCTGGGCTGAATGGTACTGCCCTTGATACTGGCCATGTAGTCAGAAACTGTAAGGCTGGAGATGAAGTCCTGGTAGTCAGTAAATGTGGGGCTGATAGTGCTGTCCTGGGAGACAGTAATGGTGAAGCGGGAGGTGCTGTCCTGGGAGACAGTAATGGTGAAGCTGGAGGTGCTGTCCTGGGAGACAGTAATGGTGAAGCTGGAGATGCTGTCCTGGGAGACAGCAATGGTGAAGCTGGAGATTTTGTCCAGGTAGTCGGGAATTATACGCAGGAAGGAATACATATAAATGACCTCATAGAGGACAGGAGCCATAGTAGGGAAACAAGTGTAGTCAAAGATAAGATAAAACCAATATTACAAACTAGAAATACCGCAGGAAATAGCAAACAAGAGGACTCCACTAGCAATAGTGAGGATATATTACCAAAAACAACTGGTGGGAGCTCCATTGTTGGTGCTAGGGAGGATAGAAGTAAGACAGGGAAACATGCACCAACAGGGAATACAGTCACAGAAACCCAAGGCAAACGGAAACCAAGCCTGTGCACATACTATGCACTTGGTATCTGCTGGCATGGGAAATCTGGAAAAACAGATGGGACGTGCAACTATGACCACCCTAGAAAATGCCATGCCCATATGACAACAGGAAAATGCAAACTCCCTTCCTGTAAGCTTTTTCACCCTGAACTGTGTACCTCTTCAGTACAGGAAAGACTGTGCTATAACTTAAATTGCCAGACATACCATCTAAAGGGGACAAAAAGATACAAAACATCCAGGCCATGGGAAAACCTGGGTAGCCACAGCCACTCAAGAGGGAGAGGTTTTTTAGTGCCAGGAAGGAAAAAAAACTGGCAGGAAATGGCAGAAATCGTACACCAAATCCGGTCATTCCTGGAGTGGAACCACAGTCGATGGCCTCCACTCCAAACCAACAGATACAGATACTAATGCCGAAAAAAAATCCCTCCCCCCCAGTACCAACAATACCACCAGTCCGAGAACATTCTTCTTTGCAAATATACACCGTCTAAAGCCAGCAACAAACAACAAAATACCTTTCATCCGTAGACTGCTTGCAGAGGCAAAGGCAATGTTCGCGGCTTTCACTGAGACCCACATAAAGGATCACTTGGACAACGAAATATGGATCCCAGGTTACAACCTATACAGATGTGACAGAGTGAACAGGCAAAAGGGGAGGGTTGGCCTGTACATTGCAGAGTCACTTGTTTGCACAGAACTGCTTAATGCCTCAAATGATGTAGTGGAAGTTTTAGCAGTAAAGGTCGAGAACCAAAACCTAGTCATTGTGGTAGTCTACAAGCCTCCGGATGCAACATCCCAGCAATTCCAGGAACAGCTGTTAAAAATTGACCACTGTCTGGAAAATCTTCCAGCTCCTGCACCCAACATCTTGCTCCTGGGGGATTTCAACTTAAGGCACCTAAAATGGAGGAATATAGCAAATAATATTGTTGCAGTAATAACACCAGGAGGCAGCTCTGATGAAAACTCACACTCACACGAGCTTTTAAATCTCTGCACAAAATTCAATTTAAACCAGCAAATAATAGAGCCTACTAGACTGGAGAATACACTAGACCTCATCTTCACTAACAATGATCTGATAAGAAATGTCACCATATCAAAAACAATATACTCAGATCACAACATAATTGAGGTTCAGACATGTATGCGTGGAGCCCCAGACCGACATAATGAGACTAGTCACGAGGGAGCATTCACCAAATTCAACTTCAATAACAAAAACATAAAGTGGGACCAAGTAAACCAAGTCCTAACCGATATAAGCTGGGAAGATATACTAAGCAACACAGACCCCAACTTATGCCTAGAACAGATTAACTCGGTGGCACTCGATGTATGCACAAGGCTTATTCCTCTAAGAAAAAGGAGGAGTAGATGTAAAATAGAAAGAGACAGGCGCTCCCTTTACAGGCGACGGAAAAGAATAACAGAGCGGCTAAAAGAGGTCAATATATCTGAAATGCGTAGGGAGACACTGGTCAGAGAAATAGCAAGCATCGAACTTAAGCTAAAAGAATCCTTTAGGAGTCAGGAATCGCGGGAAGAACTAAAAGCCATAAATGAAATCGGAAGAAACCCAAAGTATTTCTTCTCCTATGCCAAATCAAAATCGAGAACAACGTCCAGTATTGGGCCCCTACTTAAACAAGATGGGTCCTACACAGATGACAGCAAGGAAATGAGTGAGCTACTCAAGTCCCAATATGACTCAGTTTTTAGCAAGCCGCTAACCAGACTGAGAGTCGAAGATCAAAATGAATTTTTTATGAGAGAGCCACAAAATTTGATTAACACAAGCCTATCCGATGTTATCCTGACGCCAAATGACTTCGAACAGGCGATAAATGACATGCCCATGCACTCTGCCCCAGGGCCAGACTCATGGAACTCTGTGTTCATCAAGAACTGCAAGAAGCCCCTATCACGAGCCTTTTCCATCCTATGGAGAGGGAGCATGGACACGGGGGTCGTCCCACAGTTACTAAAAACAACAGACATAGCCCCACTCCACAAAGGGGGCAGTAAAGCAACAGCAAAGAACTACAGACCAATAGCACTAACATCCCATATCATAAAAATCTTTGAAAGGGTCCTAAGAAGCAAGATCACCACCCATCTAGAAACCCATCAGTTACACAACCCAGGGCAACATGGGTTTAGAACAGGTCGCTCCTGTCTGTCTCAACTATTGGATCACTACGACAAGGTCCTAAATGCACTAGAAGACAAAAAGAATGCAGATGTAATATATACAGACTTTGCAAAAGCCTTCGACAAGTGTGACCATGGCATAATAGCGCTCAAAATGCGTGCTAAAGGGATAACAGGAAAAGTCGGTCGATGGATCTATAATTTCCTCACTAACAGAACACAGAGAGTAGTCGTCAACAGAGTAAAGTCCGAGGCAGCTACGGTGAAAAGCTCTGTTCCACAAAGCACAGTACTCGCTCCCATCTTGTTCCTCATCCTCATATCCGACATAGACAAGGATGTCAGCCACAGCACCGTGTCTTCCTTTGCAGATGACACCCGAATCTGCATGACAGTGTCTTCCATTGCAGACACTGCAAGGCTCCAGGCGGACATCAACCAAATCTTTCAGTGGGCTGCAGAAAACAATATGAAGTTCAACGATGAGAAATTTCAATTACTCAGATATGGTAAACATGAGGAAATTAAATCTTCATCAGAGTACAAAACAAATTCTGGCCACAAAATAGAGCGAAACACCAACGTCAAAGACCTGGGAGTGATCATGTCGGAGGATCTCACCTTCAAGGACCATAACATTGTATCAATCGCATCTGCTAGAAAAATGACAGGATGGATAATGAGAACCTTCAAAACTAGGGAGGCCAAGCCCATGATGACACTCTTCAGGTCACTTGTTCTATCTAGGCTGGAATATTGCTGCACACTAACAGCACCTTTCAAGGCAGGTGAAATTGCCGACGTAGAAAATGTACAGAGAACTTTCACGGCGCGCATAACGGAGATAAAACACCTCAATTACTGGGAGCGCTTGAGGTTCCTAAACCTGTATTCCCTGGAACGCAGGAGGGAGAGATATATGATTATATACACCTGGAAAATCCTAGAGGGACTAGTACCGAACTTGCACACGAAAATCACTCACTACGAAAGCAAAAGACTTGGCAGACGATGCACCATCCCCCCAATGAAAAGCAGGGGTGTCACTAGCACGTTAAGAGACCATACAATAAGTGTCAGGGGCCCGAGACTGTTCAACTGCCTCCCAGCACACATAAGGGGGATTACCAACAGACCCCTGGCAGTCTTCAAGCTGGCACTGGACAAGCACCTAAAGTCAGTTCCTGATCAGCCGGGCTGTGGCTCGTACGTTGGTTTGCGTGCAGCCAGCAGCAACAGCCTGGTTGATCAGGCTCTGATCCACCAGGAGGCCTGGTCACAGACCGGGCCGCGGGGGCGTTGACCCCCGGAACTCTCTCCAGGTAAACTCCAGGTATCATACATTATACGTTGAATCTATCATACATTATACGTTGAATCTATCATACATTATACGTTGATTCTATCATGCATTATACGTTGAATCTATCATACATTATACGTTGAATCTATCATACATTATACGTTGAATCTATCATACATTATACGTTGAATCTATCATACATTATACATTGAATCTATCATGCATTATACGTTGAATCTATCATACATTATACGTTGAATCTATCATACATTATACGTTGAATCTATCATACATTATAAATTGAATCTGTCATACATTATAAGTAGAATCTGTCATACATTATAAGTAGAATCTGTCATACATTATAAGTAGAATCTGTCATACATTATAAGTTGAATCTGTCATACATTATAAGTAGAATCTGTCATACATTATAAGTTGAATCTGTCATACATTATAAGTTGAATCTGTCATACATTATAAGTAGAATCTGTCATACATTATACGTTGAATCTGTCATACATTATAAGTAGAATCTGTCATACATTATACGTTGAATCTGTCATACATTATAAGTAGAATCTGTCATACATTATAAGTAGAATCTGTCATACATTATAAGTAGAATCTGTCATACATTATGCGTTGAATCTGTCATACATTATAAGTAGAATCTGTCATACATTATAAGTAGAATCTGTCATACATTATACGTTGAATCTGTCATACATTATAAGTAGAATCTGTCATACATTATAAGTAGAATCTGTCATACATTATAAGTAGAATCTGTCATACATTATACGTTGAATCTGTCACACATTATCAGTCGTATAAACAAGTATAAACATCGCTTCTGTATATAGTCACGAAGGAATCCTTTCGTAAATAGAGACAGCAACGTTTCGCACATTTCTTCCATTATTCTCCTCCTCTTCCTCGGATCGAACATCACTCACTCCCTGCGTTGTAGGGCTCCATACGTATTTATCGTTTTCCAGTAAATGTTTTATTCTCGAACTGAATTGAGACATAAAATAACATCCGGGACAAGACGTGGAACAACTCCAGGCGTGGAACAGCTCCAGGCGTGGAACAACTCCAGGCGTGGAACAACTCCAGGCGTGAAACAACTCAAAAAGCATGGAACGACTTAAGGGATGAAACAACTCAAAAACCGTGTAACAACTCCAGGCGTGGAACAACTCAAGGCGTAGAACAACTCAAGGCGTAGAACAACTCAAGGCGTAGAACAACTCAAGGCGTAGAACAACTCAAAAAGCATGGAACGACTTAAGGGATGGAACAACTCAAAAAGCATAGAACAACTCCAGGCGTGGAACAACTTTATATTAAACCATTTTAGACCTGGAGAGAGAGAAAAATAAAAACGCTAACTTGACAAACCACATTGCAACGGATAGATCGCTTTGCAACTTTCTATATAGTATGCAATATTTAAACAACTTTCAACTGGCGTCAGTAGAAATAAATCAAGATTCAACAAGCGTGAATTTCTGTTTTTTTCCCGTTTTTTACATTTTTTTTTCATTTTTTTTATGAAGGAGAAATCCCTTGCAATCTCCTGGCTCAGCTCAACAAGTGGAATAAGTAACAGGTGGAACAACTAAAAAATGGAGCAGTAAATAATTGGATGAAGTGGAACACATGTGGAACAATATGTGCAGTAATTAGCACTTGGGCTACCATGTGGAATTAATGAATGGATTTATTACTAAGTGGAACTACTAACAAGAGGATATACACACACACCCATGGAGCAGGGGGAGAGAGGACTTAGTAGCGTCCATAGAAGAGGGGCCAGGAGCTATGAATCGACCCCTGTAATCATAATTAGGTGAATACACACACACACACACACACACACACACTGCTGTGAAGGGTAGGCCGGTACTGGGAAAATAGATATTAACCACGTCTATTGTGTGTATTTTTCATCCGATCACAACTCGGGCGGTTTTTGTGTTATTTCTGTTATGATGGCCGACGAAGGTTCGAATCCACAGTAGCAAGCGAGATGTGAGAATTATTTGCCAGTCGTTGAAGAATGGGAATATTAATTATTTCTGGAAACTCTGGCTTGAAGAGTAGAGTTTGTCTTGAGATTAGCGAACAGAGAATCGAGCCTCCACGTCTTCCATTTTACTTATCATTCCATATTCTACTAAACAATATTCCGCTTTTATCTTTATAAAAATCCTTTGCAACTTTCAAAAGCATACTTCCTATTGCACACAGTTGCAAAACTAACCACTATGATCCTCTATCCTCCCAATACTCTTCATTTTCCTAATTCATGAATGCAATAGTCAGTTTATCTAAATTATCAAGTTATTTTTCACTCTATTAGTATATTTGTGTAGTGCCTTATCAGTGCCTTATCAGTAGGAGGTAATCAAGTATGAACCATGGATAGAGAGGGTAGTTCTTATCTCTTGAACTGAAAGTATTCACCAGACATTTTGTACCTCTGGAAGTAGTAGCTCTGGAGGTTGTACCTCTGGAAGCAGTACCTCTGAATTTGGTACCTCTGGAGGTAGCACCTCTGGAAGTATTATCTCTGGAAGAAGTACCTCTGGAGGTAGTACCTCTGGAAGTATTATCTCTGGAAGAAGTACCTCTGGAGGTAGTACCTCTTGAAGTAATATCTCTAGAAATATTACATCTGGAGGCAGTTCTTCTGGAATTTGTATCTCTGGAGGTAGTACATCTGGATGTAATATCTCTGGAAGTAGTACCTCTGGAGGTAGTCTCCAGGTGGTCGTAGTCGCGTCACCACTCAACTCCTTTGTCAGTTATTGGCTGGAACTTCAACGACGACCATTCTCTTGTTTCTAACAGTGTGAAAATAATTTTGTACCGAAACTAGGAGAGACAGAGATTGAAAGACAGAGAGAGAGGGACAGACACAGACAGACAGATGTGAGAACGTCACATCATCAGTTATAAGTGGGGATAACAGGATAATAGACAGGGACATGAAAACGCTTCTGAGACTACTTAGTTCATCGTACAGGTTATTTCTCTTGTTAAGAAGGTGAGGAATGGGTGAGTTGGGAATGAATTGTTAGGGTGTCTGGGGTGAGTGCAGGATGGTTTCTTGGGTTGTCTGGGGTGAGTGCAGGATGGTTTCTTGGGTTGTCTGGGGTGAGTGCAGGATGGTTTCTTGGGTTGTCTGGAGTGAGTGCAGGATGGTTTCTTGGGTTGTCTGGGGTGAGTGCAGGATGGTTTCTTGGGTTGTCTGGGGTGAGTGCAGGATGGTTTCTTGGGTTGTCTGGGGTGAGTGCAGGATGGTTTCTTGGGTTGTCTGGGGTGAGTGCAGGATGGTTTCTTGGGTTGTCTGGGGTGAGTGCAGGATGGTTTGTTGGGTTGTCTGGGGTGAATGCAGGATGGCTTGTTGAGTTGTCTGGGGTGAGTGCAGGATGGTTTCTTGGGTTGTCTGGGGTGAATGCAGGATGGCTTGTTGAGTTGTCTGGGGTGAGTGCAGGATGGCTTGTTGGGTTGTCTGGGGTGAGTGCAGGATGGTTTGTTGGGTTGTCTGGAGTACAGGATGGCTTGGGTTGTCTGGGGTGAGTACAGTATGGCTTGTTGGGTTGTCTGGGGTGAGTGCAGGATGGCTTGTTGGGTTGTCAGGGGTGAGTGCAGGATGGTTTGTTGGGTTGTCTGGAGTACAGGATGGCTTGGGTTGTCTGGGGTGAGAACAGGATAGCTTATTGGGTTGTCTGGGATGAGTGCAGGATGGCTTGTTGGACTGTCTGGAGTGAGACCAGGATGGCTTGTTGGGTTGTCTGGAGTGAGTGCAGGATGGCTTGTTGGATTGTCTGGAGTGAAGGATGGCTTGTTGGGTTGTCTGGAGTGAGTGCAGGATGGCTTGTTGGGTTGTCTGGAGTGAGTGCAGGATGGCTTGTTGGATTGTCTGGAGTGAAGGATGGCTTGTTGGGTTGTCTGGAGTGAGTGCAGGATGGCTTGTTGGGTTGTCTGGAGTGAGTGCAGGATGGCTTGTTGGATTGTCTGGAGTGAGTGCAGGATGGACTGTTGGGTTGTCTGGAGTGAGTGCAGGATGGATTGATGGGTTGTCTGGAGTGAAGGATGGATTGTTGGGTTGTCTGGAGTGAGTGCAGGATGGACTGTTGGATTGTCTGGAGTGAGTGCAGGATGGACTGTTGGGTTGTCTGGAGTGAGTGCAGGATGGATTGATGGGTTGTCTGGAGTGAGTGCAGGATGGACTGTTGGGTTGTCTGGAGTGAGTGCAGGATGGATTGATGGGTTGTCTGGAGTGAGTGCAGGATGGATTGTTGGGTTGTCTGGAGTGAGTGCAGGATGGATTGTTGGGTTGTCTGGAGTGCAGGATGGCTTGTTGGATTGTCTGGAGTGAGTGCAGGATGGCTTGATGGGTTGTCTGGAGTGCAGGATGGCTTGGATTGTCTGGAGTGAGTGCAGGATGGCTTGATGGGTTGTCTGGAGTGCAGGATGGCTTGTTGGGTTGTCTGGAGTGAGTGCAGGATGGCTTGATGGGTTGTCTGGAGTGCAGGATGGCTGGATGGATTGTCTGGCGTGAGTGCAGGATGGATGGGTGGGTTGTCTGGAGTGCAGGATGGCTTGATGGGTGTTGGAGTGAGTGCAGGATGGCTGGAGTCTGGAGTGAGTGCAGGATGGCTTGTTGGGTTGTCTGGAGTGAGTGCAGGATGGCTTGTTGGATTGTCTGGAGTGAGTGCAGGATGGCTTGTTGGGTTGTCTGGAGTGAGTGCAGGATGGCTTGTTGGGTTGTCTGGAGTGAGTGCAGGATGGATTGTTGGGTTGTCTGGAGTGAGTGCAGGATGGATTGTTGGGTTGTCTGGAGTGAGTGCAGGATGGATTGTTGGGTTGTCTGGAGTGAGTGCAGGATGGATTGTTGGGTTGTCTGGAGTGAGTGCAGGATGGATTGTTGGGTTGTCTGGAGTGAGTGCAGGATGGATTGTTGGATTGTCTGGAGTGAGTGCAGGATGGCTTGTTGGGTTGTCTGGAGTGAGTGCAGGATGGCTTGATGGGTTGTCTGGAGTGAGAGCATAATGGCTTGTTGGGTTGTCTGGAGTGAGTGCAGGATGGATTGTTGGGTTGTCTGGAGTTTGTGCAGGATGGATTGTTGGGTTGTCTGGAGTGAGTGCAGGATGGATTGTTGGGTTGTCTGGAGTTTGTGCAGGATGGATTGTTGGGTTGTCTGGAGTGAGTGCAGGATGGATTGTTGGGTTGTCTGGAGTGCAGGATGGATTGTTGGGTTGTCTGGAGTTTGTGCAGGATGGATTGTTGGGTTGTCTGGAGTGAGTGCAGGATGGATTGTTGGGTTGTCTGGAGTGAGTGCAGGATGGATTGTTGGGTTGTCTGGGGTGAGTGCAGGATGGATTGTTGGGTTGTCTGGAGTGAGTGCAGGATGGATTGTTGGGTTGTCTGGGGTGAGTGCAGGATGGATTGTTGGGTTGTCTGGGGTGAGTGCAGGATGGCTTGTTGGGTTGTTTGGCATGGCGGGTTGATTCAAGATTGTTATGCCTTTTTGTTAGCTAAGGCTGTTGTTGTTGTGAGGAAAATGTATGTTGCAGAAGAAGCTTTTACAGAGCGAAACGTAAGCCCCAATAAAAGATTATAATATAAAGTGCGTCTTCACTATTGTCTGTTCGCCATTGTAAATCAATAGCAAATGTTTTAAGAAACATCGATTTTATTTATGTTTTGTGATTAAAATGTTGTATTAGTTTTTCTTCTATTAATTTAAAACGCTCGATAAATGTTGTTGAGGAAAAAAAAGCGAATGTTGATAGTTGTCGAGAGGAAACTGGATCACTATAAGATCATTCCTAGTTGTGATGGCCTGCGGGCTGCTGGCAACCACAGTCTGGGTTATCTGGCATTGAGTTCTGGCTTCACCTTATACGATCCAACAACATAGCGTGGGTACTGCAGTGATTGGTGATTGTTGGGGATGGTGAGAGGTCTCGGAGAAGCTGAGAGATGTTGAAGGGATGTGAGCTCTATTTCTTGTGAACTCAGCTCACACATTGAAGTCCGTGGTTCGATCCCCGGTACGGTTGGAAACATTAGGATGTTTTTCCTCAAGACACCTGCTATCCCTGTTCACCTATCGGTAAAATAGGTACCTGGGTCTTAGTCGATGGTGTGGGTCGCATCCTGGGGATAAAATTGACCTAATTTGCCCGAAATGTTCTGCATAACTAAAGTTTTTCTATATAGAAGTATGTGACTGAATTTAGCTAGGTCTGTATACCTTGTACATGTAAAAATGAATATTATTATTATTATTATTATTATTATTATTATTATTACATGGCGGAGCTTAACAATGTTGAAAAGATGGTCGTGGTAACAGTTCAGAAGTGTAGGAGAGTTGCTGTTAGTGTTGATGGTGGTAATGGTTTAAAAATTGCTGCAAAAGCAGTAGTAGGGCAGTAGTAGTAGTAGTGGTGGTAGTAGTAGCGGTAGTAGTGGTGGTGCTAGTAGTAGCGGTAGTAGTGGTGGTGGTGGTACTAGTAGCGGTAGTAGTAGTGGTGGTGGTAGTAGTAGTAGTAGTGGTGGTGGTAGTAGTAGCGGTAGTAGTAGCAGTGGTGGTGGTAGTAGTAGAGGTAGTAGTAGTAGCGGTGGTGGTAGTGGTAGCAGTAACATTAGTAATAAGAGTAGTAGTGGTAGTAAGCAGTAGTAGTAGTAGTAAGATGTTGGAGAAGTGTAGGTAGTGATAATTCAAAAAACAAAAAAGAAATCTTCGAGAGGTGATGGTAATGGTGAGATCACTGGGGTTTCAGAGGTCAGTGATGGTAATGGTGAGATCACTGGGGTTTCAGAGGTCAGTGATGGTAATGGTGAGATCACTGGGGCTTCAGAGATCAGTGATGGTAATGGTGGGATCACTGGGGCTTCAGAGGTCAGTGATGGTAATGGTGAGATCACTGGGGTTTCAGAGGTCAGTGATGTTAATGGTGAGATCACTGGGGCTTCAGAGATCAGTGATGGTAATGGTGGGATCACTGGGGCTTCAGAGGTCAGTGATGGTAATGGTGAGATCACTGGGGTTTCAGAGGTCGGTGATCTTAATGGTGAGATCACTGGGGTTTCAGAGGTCAGTGATGGTAATGGTGAGATCACTGGGGTTTCAGAGGTTAGTGATGGTAATGGTGAAGATCACTGGGGTTTCAGAGGTCGGTGATCTTAATGGTGAAGATCACTGGGGTTTCAGAGGTTAGTGATGGTACCTGGAGGTTACCTAGAGGTTATTCCGGGGATCAACGCCCCCGCGGCCCGGTCCATGACCAGACCGGGTGAGATCACTGGGGTTTCAGAGGTCGGTGATGGTAATGGTGAGATCACTGGAGTTTCAGAGGTCGGGGATGGTAATGGTGAGATCACTGGGGTTCCAGAGGTCGGTGATGGTAATGGTGAGATCACTGGGGTTTCAGAGGTCGGTGATGGTAATGGTGAGATCACTGGGGTTTCAGAGGTCGGTGATGGTAATGGTGAGATCACTGGGGTTTCAGAGGTCGGTGATGGTAATGGTGAGATCACTGGGGTTTCAGAGGTCGGTGATGGTAATGGTGAGATCACTGGGGTTTCAGAGGTCGGTGATGGTAATGGTGAGATCACTGGGGTTTCAGAGGTCGGTGATGGTAATGGTGAGATCACTGGGGTTTCAGAGGTCGGTGATCTTAATGGTGAGATCACTGGGGTTTCAGAGGTCGGTGATGGTAATGGTGAGATCACTGGGGTTTCAGAGGTCAGTGATGGTAATGGTGAGATCACTGGGGTTTCAGAGGTCGGTGATGGTAATGGTGAGATCACTGGGGTTTCAGAGGTCGGTGATCTTAATGGTGAGATCACTGGGGTTTCAGAGGTCGGTGATGGTAATGGTGAAGATCACTGGGGTTTCAGAGGTCAGTGATGGTAATGGTGAGATCACTGGGGTTTCAGAGGTCGGTGATGGTAATGGTGAAGATCACTGGGGTTTCAGAGGTCGGTGATGGCAATGGTGAAGATCACTGGGGTTTCAGAGGTCAGTGATGGTAATGGTGAGATCACTGGGGTTTCAGAGGTCGGTGATGGTAATGGTGAGATCACTGGGGTTTCAGAGGTCGGTGATGGTAATGGTGAAGATCACTGGGGTTTCAGAGGTCGGTGATGGTAATGGTGAGATCACTGGGGTTTCAGAGGTCGGTGATGGTAATGGTGGGATCACTGGGGCTTCAGAGGTCAGTGATGGTAATGGTGAGATCACTGGGGTTTCAGAGGTCGATGATGGTAATGGTGAGATCACTGGGGTTTCAGAGGTCGGTGATGGTAATGGTGGGATCACTGGGGTTTCAGAGGTCAGTGATGGTAATGGTGAGATCACTGGGGTTTCAGAGGTCAGTGATGGTAATGGTGAGATCACTGGGGTTTCAGAGGTCAGTGATGGTAATGGTGAGATCACTGGGGTTTCAGAGGTCGGTGATGGTAATGGTGAGATCACTGGGGTTTCAGAAGTCGGTGACTTCAAGTATTCTAGCTGATTTTTTTTTTTTTTATATTTTAACAAGATTTTTTCTGAGTGACTTGTAAACATTGAGTGTTGGACAGTGACCGGATAGACAGTGAATGGTGGACAGTGACCGGATAGACAGTGAATGGTGGACAGTGGCCGGATAGACAGTGAATGGTGGACAGTGACCGGATAGACAGTGAATGGTGGACAGTGGCCGGATAGACAGTGAATGGTGGACAGTGGCCGGATGGACAGTGAATGGTGGACAGTGGCCGGATAGACAGTGAATGGTGGACAATGGCCGGATAGACAGTGAATGGTGGACAGTGACCGGATAGACAGTGAATGGTGGACAGTGGCCGGATAGACAGTGAATGGTGGACAGTGGCCGGATGGACAGTGAATGGTGGACAGTGGCCGGATAGACAGTGAATGGTGGACAGTGGCCGGATGGACAGTGAATGGTGGACAGTGGCTGGATAGACAGTGGTGGACAGTGGCCGGATGGACAGTGAATGGTGGACAGTGGCCGGATAGACAGTGAATGGTGGACAATGGCCGGATAGACAGTGAATGGTGGACAGTGGCCGGATAGACAGTGAATGGTGGACAGTGGCCGGATAGACAGTGAATGGTGGACAGTGGCCGGATAGACAGTGAATGGTGGACAGTGGCCGGATAGACAATGAATGGTGGACAGTGGCCGGATACAGTGAATGGTGGACAATGGCCGGATAGACAGTGAATGGTGGACAGTGGCCGGATAGACAGTGAATGGTGGACAGTGGCCGGATGGACAGTGAATGGTGGACAGTGGCCGGATAGACAGTGAATGGTGGACAGTGGCCGGATAGACAGTGAATGGTGGACAGTGGCCGGATAGACAGTGGCTGGGTGGAAAACAAGAGGTCACCAGATAATATTTCTCCCTTTACTGACAAAGAGATTTCAGTGGAAGAAAGAGAACTATGACTTTTGGAAGTGACTATGAAAGAGAGAGAGAGAGAGAGAGAGAGAGAGAGAGAGAGAGAGAGAGAGAGAGAGAGAGAGAGAGAGAATGTATAATCTCCCTAAGGTAAATCCTGCCTCTAATGCAAGGTTAAGCCTGCTTGCAACTAGAGAATAACCAAGATTAAATGATATTAAAATCCACAGCTTGAAGCTGTGTCACTCGTCAAGGTCATCATCATCATCATTATTATCATCATCCTCATCATCATCATCATCATCATCATCATCATCATCATCTGTCAGTGAATTATGATTTAACGTTACATCAGATAAGCCGTAAGTGTGTATGATTTATATGTTATAATTTATTAACGCTTGAACAGAAACATAGATTAATTACGTAATTGACATCGCTCTTCAAGAGGCGTGGATGACGAGGGGCTCTTGATTCCAGGAACTGGAGCTGCCCTGCCCTTTCTGGGACCGAACCTGAGTTTCTCTTATTTCTGCAGGCGCTGCATGACTCCTACTTGTTCTTCTTTATAATAATAATAATAATAATAATAATAATAATAATAATCGAAACTGCGATAATAGCTCTGAATTTTTTATATGTACGTGTTTACTCACCTATATCTGGTTGCAGGGTTCGATTCACAGCTCCTGGTCCCGCCAGGAGCCAAATCTGTATGTGCGTGCCTACTGACTATAAACAGTTATACTTTTGTAACGTGTGTGAGTGTGTGAGCACACACACACAGACACACACACACACACACACACACACACACACACACACACACACACACACACACACACACACACACACACATGTGGGTTCTGCCTTAAGAAACCGCAATTTAACGCCGGCTATAACATCACCGGCCTGAGTACACTTCTCTGTGAAGAGACGAGATTATCACATAACACTTTAGTTACCAGGTATTATATAGTCTAACCAAGGGAAGCCCCTTTAGCTGATGCAAGCTATAACAGAATACAGCTGTTGTGTACTGCTTTACTGATAGCTTTGGTAGCATAAAGCTGCTGTGACTGATTCAGCTGATATCTACGATTGAATACAGTTCCTGCTAGAGACTTTAGCTGCAAGCTATGGTGGTATATAGCTGGGTGAGCTCTGTGTGTGTGTGTATGTGTGTCCGAACTTCGTTAATATTAACTGCGCGTGACTGTATTGAGAGGCGTGTTATTGGTAGTCCAGAAGGAGCGCTTCCTCTCCGCTCCCTGTCTTCCTCCTCCTCCTCCTCCTCCTCCTAATCCCAATCCTCCCTCCTTCTCCTAACCCCAATCCTCCCTCTCCTCCACCTAATCCCAGTCCTCTCTCTCATTCCTGGTCTCTTCTGTCGTCTGCTTTCTACGTCTTCATCTTCCTCTTTTTCTCTTCCTTCCTCCGGCTCCAGTTTCTGAGACTTCTCTTTATCTGCCTTTTCCTCTTCCTCCCCTTTCTGACTCTTCTTCATTTCCTCTGCCTTCTCTTTCTTTTCATTCTATGCTTCCATCTCACTTTTCGACCTCTTATGCTGTTGCTTCTTTTCCTGCCCCGATGTGTATCTCGTGCCGAATACGGAAATCTTGCGATTTTGACTTAAATAGCAAAGCTCTTCTTACCGAATAAAGCAAGCGAAAATTTGTGTATGCAATAATTTCGCAAAAATCATTCTGAACCTAACGAAAATCATATATTTCATTGTGTTTGTTTATTATTAAATTATTGTAAACTTATCTAAAATATGTCTAGCTGGATTAGGCTAAATTAAATTGCGCTTGCTATAATAAGGTTAGGTAAGTTTTTTAAGGTTCTTTTGGTACAAAATTATTATTTTTACGTTAACGTAAATGAAAAATCTTTGTCTTTAAACGTATAAGAGAAAATTTATAGAAAGTTAGTTTTAAATGAGTTCTTGCTATATGACCAATTTTACCTATTCGTCACGACATGTGTATATATATATATATATATATATATATATATATATATATATATATATATATATATATATATATATATATATATATATATATTACATTGAACTCTGAAAGCTCAAAACAATTCCCATAAACATAAACAATATAAAACAAATTATATTACGTCTGGCAGTGCTGTAGTTTGCTTGCATAATTCATGGTGGCCATGAGAAATACATAAGCTATACATATATTAATACAGCATGAAAGATTCATACCAACGTGTCTCGCAGTCAAATACAGTATGTGTATCTGTATTCACATTCAATACATTGTTGTATTTGACTACTTTTAAAGGTTGTAAAAAAATGTTCTCACCAAGTTTGTTATGTACACGCATTGATAGGTTTGTATCTGTCGGTGTATGTATACTGACAGGCGTATGATGTATATATGTGGGTATTTATACACTGAGAGATTGATATCTCTTATTGCATATACATTGAGAGGTGTAAATATGTTGGTATATTTACACTGAGAGTTGGGTGTATATACATCGAGATGTGTATATCTCTGTGTTTATACACTGAAAGTTTACCTTATCCCAATTTTAGTTTTTAGTGTTTTTGTTAGTGTACATGTAAGTTACAGTCCATGGAACTAAAACCTTATTAACTTTGTACATAGTAAAGTCAGGGAGCTGGTTGGTAGGTATGCCGAGTTTAAAACCTATCGACTGCACGATGGTTTTTGAGTTGCATTTCATTCCTTTTAAAGAGTTTACATGGAGGGCATTCCGGGGATCAACGCCCCCGCGGCCCGGTCCATGACCAGGCCTCCAAAAAAAAAAAAATAACTATTTAGGCTAGAGTCGAAAACTATTTAACACCTTAGTGAAATGTAATTAATAATGTAATTAATAATGTAATGTAATATTTAATAATGTAATAATGTAATTAATGTAATTAATAATGTAATAATGTAATAATAATGTAATAATGTAATTAATAATGTAATAATGTAATAATTAATAATGTAATAATGTAATTAATGTAATTAATAATGTAATTAATAATGTAATAATGTAATTAATGTAATTAATAATGTAATTAATAATGTAATAATGTAATAATTAATAATGTAATAATGTAATTAATGTAATTAATAATGCTTCATCTTAAGCTTAAATGATCTAGCCAGGAATTTTTACCTTAAAGAATCACTTCAGAATAAAGTTTTTGGCCGAAAAAATGAAGTCAAGTGAAAAAAAAAAAACTCGACTGTGTGATATCCAAAAATATTTTCTGTTAAAACTAACCCAGAGTGGTCAGGCCACTTAGCCTTTCTCTTCCTATCTCGTCTTATCTGTTTTTATCCTTTCTCCTCTATCTTACCCTCGTCCTTCCCCTCCTTATTCTTCACATCCATCTGCCATAATAATAAAACTTTTTTCTAAATTAAAAGTATATTTAAATATACCATTTAACATATGATTTAATATACTATTAATAAAAAAAAATTTATATATAATATATATATATATATATATATATATATATATATATATATATATATATATATATATATATATATATATATATATATATATATATATATATATGCAATAAGATCACAGTAAACAGGTGATTTCAAAATATGCAAAACAACCACTCTGAAAGAATAGAGAAATTCCAAGCGCTTTCGTGACTACTCACATTATCAAGGAACTATGAAAGTGAAGCATCCAAGGAAGCTATATAAGGGGTGCGGCCAGCACCTCACTATCAGATCCCACAACGGTTAAACACGTGACGCGCGGCGACCCAACTTGGACAGGTCCTTTGCAAAACTCACCCCCAAGCTATTTATTTGTCCAGTGTATTATTAAATTCTACCCAAATTCTATTAATTATAAATGGATCTAATTTATATAAACCAAAGGAAATATTCATATTATTGTCAAAACTGCTTTTTATGAAACAAGATTCAATTATATTCCTGTCGACCATGGACTTGCTTGATACTACTTTCTCAACTTTTTGAAAATCAATTGGATGGTTAAAATCTCTTACATGAATAAATAGAGCATTGGAATCTTGTCCAGTTCTAATGCTATATTTATGTTTTAATCTTAGTTCGAGATTTTTACCAGTTTGACCGTAATAAACTTTATCGCAAATTTTACAAGGAATCTTATAGACACATCCATCAGCATTTTGGGGGGAATTCTTTATCAAAAGTTTTTTTACTGTATCAAGATTTTTGAATACAACTTTAATATTAAAAGTCTTAAGAAGAGAAGGCATATCAACCAAGTTTTCATGGTAAGGGAGAACCAACACATTTTTAGTTGAATAAGGCTGGTTGTTCCTTTTTTGGATTGTAAAAAGTATTTCTAGCAACCTTAAAAGATTTATCAATTACATTTCTTGGGTATTTTAAATCATTACCTATTTCATAAATTTTGGATATTTCCTCATCCATGAACTCAAAAATTTGCGCCTTACTAAAGCAGACAAAATAAATGCAATAGTAATTATGAAAGAAAATGATTACCAAGAAAAAATGAATAATCTCTTAGATGATACTGAAACCTATTCTAAACTTAGGAAAAATCCCCTAGAAACCGTTAACAGTAATTTCAATAAAACAATAAGGCAAAGATGAATTTACTTCCACTAACCCATCTTTACCTTACATGTATGGACTAATAAAAACACACAAACCAGGGAATCCAGTCAGACCAATTATTAGCTCCATAGGGTCATTTTCTTATAAATTATCCAAATGGCTTGTTGATATTTTGAGCCCTAGTGTTGGCAAAATTTCTAACTTTAATGTTAAAAACAACATAGACTTAGTTGATAAATTAAGCTCCTTGACTGACTTAAATGATTTTAACATGGTTAGTTTTGATGTTACTTCCTTGTTTACGAAAGTTCCTGTTGATGATTTATTAAGTTTCTTATCTGAAGAACTCGTTAACTATGATTTACCATTGCCAGTTCCTACTATCATTAAACTTATTAAACTTTGCATTGTTGATGCAAAATTTATATTTAATGATAAGTTTTACACTCAGAAGTTTGGTATGGCAATGGGAAATCCTCTTTCACCTGTTTTTAGTAACCTATACATGGAATTTTTTGAAACAAGGTTGCTTAACACAATCCTCCCTAATAGAGCTAAATGGTTCAGATATGTTGATGATATTTTGTGTCTTATGCCCAAAAATGTAGATATACACCATTTCCTTGGAAAATTAAATAGCTTAGCCCATTCTATAAACTTTACTGTTGAGTTTGAAGAAAATAACTCATTGCCTTTTCTAGATGTTTTAATTATTAAGGGTAATGAATTCAAATTTAAAATTTACAGAAAACCTACAAATAACTGTTCCTATGTCCACTATTATTCTTCGAATCAAGATAGTCAAACTGTCTGTTTTCTCATCAATGTTTTTGAGAGCTTTACGAATTTGTAGTCCTGAGTTCATAGATGAGGAAATATCCAAAATTTATGAAATAGGTAATGATTTAAAATACCCAAGAAATGTAATTGATAAATCTTTTAAGGTTGCTAGAAATACTTTTTACAATACAAAAAGGGACAACCAGCCTTATTCAACTAAAAATGTGTTGGTTCTCCCTTACCATGAAAACTTGGTTGATATGCCTTCTCTTCTTAAGACTTTTAATATTAAAGTTGTATTCAAAAATCTTGATACAGTAAAAAAAAACTTTTGATAAAGAATTCCCCCCAAAATGCTGATGGATGTGTCTATAAGATTCCTTGTAATATTTGCGATAAAGTTTATTACGGTCAAATTGGTAAAAATCTCGAACTAAGATTAAAACAACATAAATATAGCATTAGAACTGGACAAGATTCCAATGCTCTATTTATTCATGTAAGAGATTTTAACCATCCAATTGATTTTCAAAAAGTTGAGAAAGTAGTATCAAGCAAGTCCATGGTCGACAGGAATATAATTGAATCTTGTTTCATAAAAAGCAGTTTTGACAATAATATGAATATTTCCTTTGGTTTATATAAATTAGATCCATTTATAATTAATAGAATTTGGGAAGAATTTAATAATACACTGGACAAATAATAATTTTTAAAATTTTCTTGGGTAGAATAGTTTGTTGGTGGGTTGTGCGAAGGACCTGTCCAGTTGGGCCGGCGCGCATCAGGTGTTTAACTGTTGTGGGATCTGATAGTGAGGTGTTGGCCAGACCCCTTATATACCTTCCTTGGATGCTTTACTTTCATAGTTCCTTGATAATGTGAGTAGTCACGAAAGCGCTTGGAATTTCTCTAGTCTTTCACAGTGGTTGTTTTGCATATATATATATATATATATATATATATATATATATATATATATATATATATATATATATATAGGGGGGGGTGTGGACCAGGTGTTTACAATGAAACATATAAGTGAACAGTATTTAGATAAGGCTAAAGAGGTTTTTGTGGCATTTATGGATTTGGAAAAGGCGTATGACAGGGTGGATAGGGGGGTAATGTGGCAGATGTTGCAGGTGTATGGTATAGGAGTTGTCACAGTTGCTCTTTGCTGATGACACTGTGCTCTTGGGAGATTCTGAAGAGAAGTTGCAGAGGTTTGTGGATGAATTTGGTAGGGTATGTAAAAGAAGAAAATTGAAAGTGAATACAGGAAAGAGTAAGGTTATGAGGATAACAAAAAGATTAGGTGATGAAAGATTGGATATCAGATTGGAGGGAAAGAGTATGGAGGAGGTGAATGTATTCAGATATTTGGGAGTGGACGTGTCAGCGGATGGGTCTATGAAAGATGAGGTGAATCATAGAATTGATGAGGGGAAAAGGGTGAGCGGTGCACTTAGGAGTCTGTGGAGACAAAGAACTTTGTCCTTGGAGGCAAAGAGGGGAATGTATGAGAGTATAGTTTTACCAACACTCTTATATGGGTGTGAAGCATGGGTGATGAATGTTGTAGCGAGGAGAAGGCTGGAGGCAGTGGAGATGTCATGTCTGAGGGCAATGTGTGGCGTGAATATAATGCAGAGAATTCGTAGTTTGGAAGTTAGGAGGAGGTGCGGGATTGTCAAAACTGTTGTCCAGAGGGCTGAGGAAGGGTTGTTGAGGTGGTTCGGACATGTAGAGAGAATGGAGCGAAGCAGAATGACTTCAAGAGTGTATCAGTCTGTAGTGGAAGGAAGGCGGGGTAGGGGTCGGCCTAGGAAAACTTGGAGGGAGGGGGTAAAGGAGGTTTTGTGTGCGAGGGGCTTGGACTTCCAGCGGGCATGCGTGAGCGTGTTTGATAGGAGTGAATGGAGACAAATGGTTTTTAATACTTGATGTGCTGTTGGAGTGTGAGCAAAGTAGCATTTATGAAGGGGTTCAGGGAAACCAGCAGACCGGACTTGAGTCCTGGAGATGGGAAGTACAGTGCCTGCACTCTGAAGGAGGGGTGTTAATGTTGCAGTTTAAAAACTGTAGTGTAAAGCACCCTTCTGGCAAGACAGTGATGGAGTGAATGATGGTGAAAGTTTTTCTTTTTCAGGCCACCCTACCTTGGTGGGAATCGGCCAGTGTGATAATAAAAAATACATTTGACATACCTTTTACTATACTATTTAATATAGGATGTAATAGAGGATTGAATATGGAGTAACTCAGTTGACAAAAGTGATAAAGTTCTCTTTAATGTTTGCAGAAATAAAATATTCTACTGGCGAAAGCATATTAAGAATGTTAACTTGGCAAACCTCTATGACAATTTGCATACAGTTATATATATTCTGGTAATTTATATATTTATACATTTATTGTGCATTTATCAATAAGAACACGAGTAATTAGGGGCCTATCCACGTTTGGCATTAATACCAGAGTATTACATGGTATAAGATGGAACAATATTAACATAATGTATTGAGATTGATGGAACAATAAAATACATGGTATTGGGCGCTGAGTACCTGCCTAAAATAAAGGGATATCCGTCAAGGAACGGGATACCTTCCTAGAAGCTTAGGATGCCTGCCTAGAAGCCAAGAATGCCTGTCTAATAGCCTAGTATACCTGCCTAGAAGTCAAGGATACCTGCCTAGAAGCCTAGGATACCTGCCTAGAAGCCAAGAATACCTGCCTAGAAGCCAAGGATACCTGCCTAGAAGCCTAGGATACCTGCCTAGAAGCCTAGGATACCTGCCTAGAAGCCAAGGATACCTGCCTAGAAGCCAAGGATACCTGCCTATAAGCCTAGGATACCTGCCTAGAAGCCAAGGATACCTTCCTAGAAGCCAAGGATACCCGCCTAGAAGCCAAGGATACCTACCTAGAAACCTAGAATACCTGCCTAGAAGTCTAGTGTACCTGCCTAGAAGCCATGGATACCGGCCTAGAAGCCTAGGATACCTGCCTAGAAGCCTAGGATACCTGCCTAGAAGCCAAGGATACCCGCCTAGAAGACCTTCCTAGAAGCCAAGGATACCCACCTAGAAGCCTAGGATACCCGCCTAGAAGCCTAGGATACCTGCCTAGAAGCCTAGGATGCCTGCCTAGAAGCCTAGGCTACCTGCCTAAAGTCAAGAATACCTTCCTAGAAGCCTTGGATACCTGCCTAGAAGCCTAATAACTATAATAACTCAAGGAGGGGATAATATTACACGTGTAACAAGTTGCTAAATGGCTGCTAACATCACTTCTCTTCACGATATTTAACTTTAGACAAATTATTTGTGATTATTAACTAGTGTCGGACGTCAGAAATAGAGGTACCATGAATATATAATGAAGTGGGAGTGTCATGCATATATAATGAAGTGGGAGTGTCATGTATATATGATGGAGTGGGAGTGTCATGTATATTTGATGAAGTGGGAGTGTCATGTATATTTGATGAAGTGGGAGTGTCATGTATATTTGATGAAGTGGGAGTGTCATGTATATTTGATGAAGTGGGAGTGTCATGTATATTTGATGAAGTGGGAGTGTCATGCATATATGATGAAGTGGGAGTGTCATGCTTATATGAAGTGGGAGTGTCATGCTTATATGAAGTGGGAGTGTCATGCATATATAATGAAGTGGGAGTGTCATGTATATATGAAGTGGGAGTGTCATGCATATATAATGAAGTGGGAGTGTCGTGCATATATGATGGATAAAATGGGAGTCTCATGAAGATATAAAGTGGGAGTACCATGAAGATGAGATAGTATATTCTCTAACATAGTCTATTCTCTAAGTTTTGTCTATTCTCCGGTGAATAGATAAAGGGAACAGAGGCTACAGACTTGCAACGTTATAGATGTGGAGGTAAGTACAATATCAAGCATATCTCCGGAGGCGCTGATTGGCGGAATAGTTATGGTAACGTGTGTATGTGTGTGTGTGTGTGTGTGTGTGTGTGTGTGTGTGTGTGTGTGTGTCTGTATCTGTGTGTGTGTCTGTATCTGTGTGTGTGTCAAGCCAAAAAACGGCATTCAGGAATCTTAAGTATTTCTTCACGAATCAACACACAGTATATATCAGGCTTGTTACGCAACACTCAGCACCAGTCTGGAGCTCCCACCTGATCAGTCATTTAAAGAAACTTGAGAAAGTCCAGAGGTTTGTAACAAAACTGTGAGGGTTGATATACGATAAGAGACTATAACAAAATCTGAGGCTGGCAACTTGTGTTGATATTATTATTATTATTATTATTATTATTATTATTATTATTATTTGATATGTTGATATTATTATTTTGATATGTTGATATTATTATTAATTATTTATTATTATTATTGTTAGTAATAGTAAATCCGTATGACTCGCATGGATTTGTCAGATTTTAAATAATAATAATAATAATAATAATAATTAGCATAATTCATGGCATAATAAATAGAGTTCAAAATCACATAGACGTTTTTCAGCATTAATTGCGTTCATTTTCAGTGGAAAGTGAACGCGGAAAATATTGGTCATTATTTGTGGTTAAAATTAATTAGAAAATAGTTTATTTACCCCCTCGATTTTTTGTTTACCCTTAACGGGCTCATGGAAATTTAATTGCGATATGATTTGATTACTTTTTAATTATTGTCATCTGTTATTTATGTTCATTACTGGCCGCCGGTAACTCCATAATTTGTGCTGATGTGTCGAAATTCTGTTATCAATTTAAATAGCTGAATGATGTCCTTGGGTTCACAATCTGTATCAAAAATACCATTATCACCATCACAAACAACCATGAATATAGCTTCCATTCACCATCACTATTAACCATCATTACCATTGTCCTTTGCCACCCGAAACCTCCTGCAGTACCACCAGTCACAACTTTTATCACTATTAGTATCTACCACCATTACTACCACCACTAGCAACACTGAGATCCACTTCCATCTTCATCGTTGCCACTATTCTCTGCTACCCGAAACCGCCTTCAGTACCAACAATCACAACTTCTGTCACTAACTACTAGCATTCACTACTACCACTACCACTTACCGGATGAAACAGCGTATTGCTACTAAGCATAAAAAAAAAGACACATTTCAGACAAGATATTATTGGGACAACGTTTCTCTCTGGCTAAACTCTTATAGACTCGTATAACTTCCTTACCTATGAAAACTTCAGGTCAAATCCCTGGACCCATTATATGCCTCAGTAATTTATTAACTGTGGCCCACAGGATGGGTTTGGGGTACATAAAGTAACTAGAGGAACAATGTAGCAGGTCTTTTGAACAATCCTAGACTTAGAATGTCGCCTGATCACTGCCCGGTAAATGCATAAGTTGTGTGCGTGCTGGAAGTCCGCCTAAGCTTAAAGTAAATTGATTTCGCCAACTGGAGTTAATTGTACCAACTATCATCTTATTCTGTCTCTGTGACGGCGAGTTTGGTACCTTGCCATGACATAAGCTATGAGTGTTTGTTGCGGTGGTCGACTTACTGTATGTTATTGTTGTGTCCTCTAGCGGTCTGGTTGTATTCTCTATCCCTGCTTGGAGTATACCTGGAGGGTGTTCCGGGGGTCAACGCCCCCGTGGCCCGGTACATAACCAGGCTTCCTTGGTAATAGTCATCTCATCCAACACTGAAGTTATGCTTGAGTTTTGTTCTCAAGCTTCCTCGAGAGACTGAAGGTTTTTCATAACCCTGAAGTTTCCCAAGGATCCTAAAGCTTCCTCAGTGCCAAGAAATTTTTCCAGGACTCTGAAGCTTCCCCGGATCCTGAAGCTTCCCCAGAACCACGAAGCTTCCCCAAGTCCTTAAAGCTTCCCCGGTACCTCGAAGCTCTCCCCAGGCATCACAACACAGATACGTCGATGGTCTCACTTGCAACTTTCCAACAATAGCATCCATCAAGTACTTTTTCCAGGCAGGCAGTTCTCCGTGATATAAAAAACTCTCTGGAATGGTTCCCCCAGCGGGGCAACTCACCTCCGGCAACACCACCACAAAACTTCCTCGTTTTACATCACTTCGTTTTCCATTAAATTACATTTGAGAAGTTCATTAAAATCTTTAAAATTAGGTAATTTTTTTTTCTAAATGTGGTTGCAAGGGTCGATTCACAGCTCCTGGTCCTTCCTCTTCGCTGGCCGCCATTAGGTCCACTCTCCCCCGGCTTCAAGAGTCTTATCATACCTTTTCTTAAATCTTTTTTTTTTAACTAAAAATATCTTTAGCGGGAGAAATTGAGGTTTAATAA
Source organism: Cherax quadricarinatus (assembly GCF_038502225.1). Taxonomy (NCBI): domain Eukaryota; kingdom Metazoa; phylum Arthropoda; class Malacostraca; order Decapoda; family Parastacidae; genus Cherax; species Cherax quadricarinatus. Next base: position 18,788,944 of record NC_091348.1, read on the forward strand.
AATTGAAAAAAAATTCTAAAAAGTAACTGAAAATGTTGTGAAATATCAAGTTTTTCCAATTAATTTCTGACGCATTTCGAAACGTGGATTTCTGAACGATTCCAGTGACCAGGATTTGTGTTTCTTTTTTTTTATAATAGGTTAGGTAAAAGATTTAGTTACGAAGGGATTTCACACGTCTGGCAGCGCGAAATCTCGGAGAACTCAGACAACGTCTAAAATAACAAGTTTGATAATGAACTACGATATTATGTTTTATACAGGTCCTTTGCAACTACACACACACACACACACACACACACACACACACACACACACACACACACACACACACACAGTTTACCACATTAATTATCTGAAAGAAATGTATATTTCAGTGTATTTGCACTGAAATATACACTATGTTTCTACACCATTACGTGTGTCTCTTATTGTATATATACTGAGAGCTGTGTATATTTGTGTGTATACACCAAGAGTGTTTATCTCTCATTATATTTAAACCAGGAGGTGTGTATATTTGTGCGTCTTTACGCCGAGGAAAGCGTTCTTGCTAATTTAAATACTGACTATAATAATAATAAATTTTAAACAGTGTTAGCGTCTTTCAACAATCTCTACAGTATTCTCTTGACAATCTCTAGTGTATTCTCGCGACAATCTCTACTGCATTCTTGCAACAATCTCTACTGCATTCTTGCGACAATCTCTATTGTATTCTCGCGACAATCTCTACTGCATTCTCGCGACAATCTCTATTGTATTCTCGTGACAATCTCTATTGTATTCTCGCGACAATCTCTACTGTATTCTCGCGACAATCTCTACTGCATTCTTGCAACAATCTCTACTGCATTCTTGCGACAATCTCTATTGTATTCTCGCGACAATCTCTACTGCATTCTCGCGACAATCTCTATTGTATTCTCGTGACAATCTCTATTGTATTCTCGCGACAATCTCTACTGTATTCTCGCGACAATCTCTACTGCATTCTTGCAACAATCTCTACTGCATTCTTGCGACAATCTCTACTGCATTCTTGCGACAATTTCTACTGCATTCTTGCAACAATCTCTACTGCATTCTTGCAACAATCTCTACTGCATTCTTGCGACAATCTCTATTGTATTCTCGTGACAATCTCTACTGCATTCTCGCGACAATCTCTATTGTATTCTCGCGACAATCTCTACTGCATTCTCGCGACAATCTCTATTGTATTCTCGCGACACTCTCTACTGCATTCTTGCGACACTCTCTACTGCATTCTTGCGACACTCTCTACTGCATTCTTGCGACACTCTCTACTGCATTCTTGCAACAATCTCTACTGCATTCTTGCGACACTCTCTACTGCATTCTTGCGACACTCTCTACTGCATTCTTGCGACACTCTCTACTGCATTCTTGCGACAGTGTTGTATCCGGCTGACATCATTGCAGAGATTTCATTAATAAAACAAAGATAAAAATACAAAATTCTGCTGTTACCCTCGCCGCTTCATACTAATTCGATAAACCTTTAAATCTTTGATTCGGTAAAATTGAGCGAAGCGGAATTACGCTTCGGTTCAGAGATAGATCACACGGTGTGTGTGTGTGTGTGTGTGTGTGTTTCTGTGTGTGTGTGTGTACGTGTGTATATGCTTTTACACACACACACACACACACACACACACATACACACATACACACACACACATACACACACACACACACACACACACACACACACACACACACACACACACACACACACACACACACACACACACACACACACACACACACACACACACATTATATATATACATATATATATATATATATATATATATATATATATATATATATATATATATATATACAAAACAACCACTGTGAAAGAGTAGTGAAATTCCAAGTGCTTTAGTGACTACTCACATTGTCAAAGAACTATTACGATCAAACTGATAAAAATCTCGAACTAAGATTAAAACAACATAAATATAGCATTAGAACTGGACAAGATTCCAATGCTCTATTTATTCATGTGAGAGATTTTAACCATCCAGTTGATTTTCAAAAAGTTCAGAAAGTTGTATCAAGCAAGTCCATAGTTGACAGAAATATAATTGAATCTTGTTTCATAAAAAGCAGTTTTGAAAATAATATGAATATTTCCTTAGGTTTATATAAATTAGATTCATTTATAATTAATAAAATTTGGTTAGAGTTTAATAATACATTGGACAAATAAACCTTACTTCTTGGGCAGAATATTTTGTTGGTGGGATGTCGTGAGGACCTGTCTAGTTGGACCAGCGGACCTACTGCAGTGTTCCTCTTTTCTTATGGGTCCGGTATTGTCCCGCGTCAGGTGTTTCTTTGTTGTGGGAGTTGACTGTGAGGCGTGGTCTAAGCCCTTTAATTGCCTTCCTTTGATATATTACTTTCATAGTTCCTTGACAATGTGAGTAGTCACGAAAGCTCTTTGAATTTCACTACTCTTTCACAGTGGTTGTTTTGCATATTTTAAAATCACCTGTTTACTGTGATCTTATTGTCGTATGAGGCGACTAAAATGCCGGGAGCAATGGGCTAGTAACCCCTTCTCCTGTATACAATTACTAAAAAAGAGAAGAAGAAAAACTTTATAAAACTGGGTTGCTTAAATGTGCGTGGATGTAGTGCGGATGACAAGAAACAGATGATTGCTGATGTTATGAATGAAAAGAAGTTGGATGTCCTGGCCCTAAGCGAAACAAAGCTGAAGGGGGTAGGAGAGTTTCAGTGGGGGGAAATAAATGGGATTAAATCTGGAGTATCTGAGAGAGTTAGAGCAAAGGAAGGGGTAGCAGTAATGTTAAATGATCAGTTATGGAAGGAGAAAAGAGAATATGAATGTGTAAATTCAAGAATTATGTGGATTAAAGTAAAGGTTGGATGCGAGAAGTGGGTCATAATAAGCGTGTATGCACCTGGAGAAGAGAGGAATGCAGAGGAGAGAGAGAGATTTTGGGAGATGTTAAGTGAATGTATAGGAGCCTTTGAACCAAGTGAGAGAGTAATTGTGGTAGGGGACTTGAATGCTAAAGTAGGAGAAACTTTTAGAGAGGGTGTGGTAGGTAAGTTTGGGGTGCCAGGTGTAAATGATAATGGGAGCCCTTTGATTGAACTTTGTATAGAAAGGGGTTTAGTTATAGGTAATACATATTTTAAGAAAAAGAGGATAAATAAGTATACACGATATGATGTAGGGCGAAATGACAGTAGTTTGTTGGATTATGTATTGGTAGATAAAAGACTGTTGAGTAGACTTCAGGATGTACATGTTTATAGAGGGGCCACAGATATATCAGATCACTTTCTAGTTGTAGCTACACTGAGAGTAAAAGGTAGATGGGATACAAGGAGAATAGAAGCATCAGGGAAGAGAGAGGTGAAGGTTTATAAACTAAAAGAGGAGGCAGTTAGGGTAAGATATAAACAGCTATTGGAGGATAGATGGGCTAATGAGAGCATAGGCAATGGGGTCGAAGAGGTATGGGGTAGGTTTAAAAATGTAGTGTTAGAGTGTTCAGCAGAAGTTTGTGGTTACAGGAAAGTGGGTGCAGGAGGGAAGAGGAGCGATTGGTGGAATGATGATGTAAAGAGAGTAGTAAGGGAGAAAAAGTTAGCATATGAGAAGTTTTTACAAAGTAGAAGTGATGCAAGGAGGGAAGAGTATATGGAGAAAAAGAGAGAGGTTAAGAGAGTGGTGAAGCAATGTAAAAAGAGAGCAAATGAGAGAGTGGGTGAGATGTTATCAACAAATTTTGTTGAAAATAAGAAAAAGTTTTGGAGTGAGATTAACAAGTTAAGAAAGCCTAGAGAACAAATTGATTTGTCAGTTAAAAATAGGAGAGGAGAGTTATTAAATGGAGAGTTAGAGGTATTGGGAAGATGGAAGGAATATTTTGAGGAATTGTTAAATGTTGATGAAGATAGGGAAGCTGTGATTTCGTGTATAGGGCAAGGAGGAATAACATCTTGTAGGAGTGAGGAAGAGCCAGTTGTGAGTGTGGGGGAAGTTCGTGAGGCAGTAGGTAAAATGAAAGGGGGTAAGGCAGCCGGGATTGATGGGATAAAGATAGAAATGTTAAAAGCAGGTGGGGATATAGTTTTGGAGTGGTTGGTGCAATTATTTAATAAATGTATGGAAGAGGGTAAGGTACCTAGGGATTGGCAGAGAGCATGCATAGTTCCTTTGTATAAAGGCAAAGGGGATAAAAGAGAGTGCAAAAATTATAGGGGGATAAGTCTGTTGAGTGTACCTGGTAAAGTGTATGGTAGAGTTATAATTGAAAGAATTAAGAGTAAGACGGAGAATAGGATAGCAGATGAACAAGGAGGCTTTAGGAAAGGTAGGGGGTGTGTGGACCAGGTGTTTACAGTGAAACATATAAGTGAACAGTATTTAGATAAGGCTAAAGAGGTCTTTGTGGCATTTATGGATTTGGAAAAGGCGTATGACAGGGTGGATAGGGGGGCAATGTGGCAGATGTTGCAAGTGTATGGTGTAGGAGGTAGGTTACTGAAAGCAGTGAAGAGTTTTTACGAGGATAGTGAGGCTCAAGTTAGAGTATGTAGGAAAGAGGGAAATTTTTTCCCAGTAAAAGTAGGCCTTAGACAAGGATGTGTGATGTCACCGTGGTTGTTTAATATATTTATAGATGGGGTTGTAAGAGAAGTAAATGCGAGGGTCTTGGCAAGAGGCGTGGAGTTAAAAGATAAAGAATCACACACAAAGTGGGAGTTGTCACAGCTGCTCTTTGCTGATGACACTGTGCTCTTGGGAGATTCTGAAGAGAAGTTGCAGAGATTGGTGGATGAATTTGGTAGGGTGTGCAAAAGAAGAAAATTAAAGGTGAATACAGGAAAGAGTAAGGTTATGAGGATAACAAAAAGATTAGGTGATGAAAGATTGAATATCAGATTGGAGGGAGAGAGTATGGAGGAGGTGAACGTATTCAGATATTTGGGAGTGGACGTGTCAGCGGATGGGTCTATGAAAGATGAGGTGAATCATAGAATTGATGAGGGAAAAAGAGTGAGTGGTGCACTTAGGAGTCTGTGGAGACAAAGAACTTTGTCCTTGGAGGCAAAGAGGGGAATGTATGAGAGTATAGTTTTACCAACGCTCTTATATGGGTGTGAAGCGTGGGTGATGAATGTTGCAGCGAGGAGAAGGCTGGAGGCAGTGGAGATGTCATGTCTGAGGGCAATGTGTGGTGTGAATATAATGCAGAGAATTAGTAGTTTGGAAGTTAGGAGGAGGTGCGGGATTACCAAAACTGTTGTCCAGAGGGCTGAGGAAGGGTTGTTGAGGTGGTTCGGACATGTAGAGAGACTGGAGCGAAACAGAATGACTTCAAGAGTGTATCAGTCTGTAGTGGAAGGAAGGCGGGGTAGGGGTCGGCCTAGGAAGGGTTGGAGGGAGGGGGTAAAGGAGGTTTTGTGTGCGAGGGGCTTGGACTTCCAGCAGGCATGCGTGAGCGTGTTTGATAGGAGTGAATGGAGACAAATGGTTTTTAATACTTGACGTGCTGTTGGAGTGTGAGCAAAGTAACATTTATGAAGGGATTCAGGGAAACCGGCAGGCCGGACTTGAGTTCTGGAGATGGGAAGTACAGTGCCTGCACTCTAAAGGAGGGGTGTTAATGTTGCAGTTTAAAAACTGTAGTGTAAAGCACCCTTCTGGCAAGACAGTGATGGAGTGAATGATGGTGAAAGTTTTTCTTTTTCGGGCCACCCTGCCTTGGTGGGAATCGGCCGGTGTGATAATAAAAAAAAAAAAATAAAAAAAAATATATATATATATATATATATATATAATTTTTTTTTTATCACACTGGCCGATTCCCACCAAGGCAGGGTGGCCCGAAAAAGAAAAGCTTTCACCATCATTCACTCCATCACTGTCTTGCCAGAAGGGTGCTTTACACTACAGTTTTTAAACTGCAACATTAACACCCCTCCTTCAGAGTGCAGGCACTGTACTTCCCATCTCCAGGACTCGAGTCCGGTCTGCCGGTTTCCCTGAACCCCTTCATAAATGTTACTTTGCTCACACTCCAACAGCACGTCAAGTATTAAAAACCATTTGTCTCCATTCACTCCTATGAAACACGCTCACGCACGCCTGCTGGAAGTCCAAGCCCCTCGCACACAAAACCTCCTTTACCCCCTCCCTCCAACCTTTCCTAGGCCGACCCCTACCCCGCCTTCCTTCCACTACAGACTGATACACTCTTGAAGTCATTCTGTTTCGCTCCATTCTCTCTACATGTCCGAACCACCTCAACAACCCTTCCTCAGCCCTCTGGACAACAGTTTTGGTAATCCCGCACCTAATCTTAACTTCCAAACTACGAATTCTCTTCATTATATTCACACCACACATTGCCCTCAGACATGACATCTCCACTGCCTCCAGCCTTCTCCTCGCTGCAACATTCATCACCCATGCTTCACACCCATATAAGAGTGTTGGTAAAACTATACTCTCATACATTCCCCTTTGCCTCCAAGGACAAAGTTCTTTGTCTCCACAGACTCCTAAGTGCACCACTCACCCTTTTCCCTCATCAATTCTAAGATTCACCTCATCCTTCATAGACCCACCGCTGACACGTCCACTCCCAAATATCTGAATACATTCACCTCCTCCATACTCTCTCCTCCAATCTGATATCCAATCTTTCATCACCTAATATTTTGTTATCCTCATAACCTTACTCTTCCTGTATTCACTTTTAATTTTCTTCTTTGCACACCCTACCAAATTCATCCACCAACTCTGCAACTTCTCTTCTTCAGAATCTCCCAAGAGCACAGTGTCATCAGCAAAGAGCAACTGTGACAACTCCCACTTTATGTGTGATTCTTTATCTTTAACTCCACGCCTCTTGTCAAGACCCTCGCATTTACTTCTCTTACAACCCCATCTATAAATATATTAAACCAACCACGGTGACATCACACATCCTTGTCTAAGGCCTACTTTTACTGAGAAATAATTTCCCTCTTCCATGTACTCTAACTTGAGCCTCACTATCCTCGTAAAAACTCTTCACTGGTTTCAGTAACCTACCTCCTACACCATACACCTGCAACATCTGCCACATTGCCCCCTCATCCACCCTGTCATACGCCTTTTCCAAATCCATAAATGCCACAAAGATCTCTTTAGCCTTATCTAATTACTGTTCACTTATATGTTTCACTGTAAACACCTGGTCCACACACCCCCTACCTTTCCTATATATATATATATATATATATATATATATATATATATATATATATATATATATATATATATATATATATATATATATATATATATAAAATCTGTCTACCTGTCAGTTGATAGACCTAAGTGTCTATAGGCCTAGTAACCTATCGAATTCTCAATGCATGGGCCTATTAATCAATCGACTCCTCAATCTATGGTCCCCTCAATGTCGCCCCTCGATCTATCGCCCCTTCAGCGTATCGCCCCTTCAACGTATCGCTCCTTCAGCCTATCGCCCCTTCAGTCTATCGCCCCTCAATCTATCGACCTGTCCCCACTAAATCCGTGTGTAGATGTGCGTTATTAAGCTAAGTGACATTAATTCAGGTGATAACGAACCTTCCCAGTCTCCTACATTATTTGTTCCGGGATCGCGAGCTGCTTAACACCGAAATTAATCTCTAGTTCATATTAATTGTAAAATTCACTCTAATCTCTTATTTTGCTGCAATAGATTTTTTCCCAATTATCTTTATTAAAAAAATAATATTAATTATTATGGCAGGAATGCAATTTGGTGTTATTGCGGGAAATACTTGAGTCGAAATTGTTCAGACAAGATATACGCTAAATATGCAGTGCATATATACCGAGGGGGTGTCACAGGAGAGATATATATACCTTGGGGTGTATTTCCCTTAGCGTATATATGCTGAAAGTATAATTTAATCTATATTTTAGGGGTTAAGTTTTCGTGTCTAGTGGTGAAAAGATTGAAGGCGCAGCCTTAATGACCCTCGTGTAGTTGATTGTCTTTAAAACCCCATTATACCTGCCTGGGGGTGTATATCTTCCAATATATGAACTGAGACGTGTGTATATCTGTGAAATGCAGTGCATGGTGTAGGCCTCGCAGTATATACACTGAGATCTGTGTATATTCACGCTGTGTTTATACTCTCTCCAGAGAGACTCGTTCTCCTGAACGACTCGGACTGGATTTCCTGCACTATTTCTGTAACATTTCAAGCTTCTTATATATATATATATATATATATATATATATATATATATATATATATATATATATTATATTATTATTTCAAGCTCTATTTTAGGGCTCTTGAGTCAGATAATTGGAGCATCCTTCTCTTCCCTGAACCATCCCTGATTGAATCCCATTCCCCAAGTGCTTCATGATAACTATGGGAATAATGCTTCCCAACAAACCTGTCTAAATATAGTCCGGCCGAGATGTAACTGAGAGAGAGAGTTGCATTTTTTCACCTCAGGAAAATTGGCAACGTGTCACGGAGGAAATAGCATAACTTAATTAGCGCAGAAGGCAACCGCAACACTGCGAACTTTACCCTCTAAAATAATAATAATAATAGTAATGAAGATTATTAGTATTTTATTGTTATTATTATAGTCATGGGGAAACGTTAAGCCCTTAGGGGTCACTCAGCGCCTGGAGAATGAGTGGCAATTAGGTTTGATCCGTTGGATGGGAGGGCAGTTCCATCTCCTTGGATCAAGAAGGCCTTGCAAAAGCTCTAGGTTAGGGTATCAGACGATGGTTGGGGTAACAATCACATGATAATATAAATAATAATATAAATACTATTAATAATATAAATAAATAGAAATAATAATAATAATGAATGCAAAAAAAAATAATGTTTTTCTCTTTCTTTTGGTTGTCCTTCCGTCCTCTCGTGTCTGTCTTTTATCTCTGTTGTGCCTTTTCTCACTTTCCTCCTCCATTAAATCTCCACTCATCATCTGTGGGTGGTTTTCACTCCTGCTTCTCTTTTAGTGATCTCTCTCTCTCTCTCTCTCTCTCTCTCTCTCTCTCTCTCTCTCTCTCTCTCTCTCTCTCTCTCTCTCTCTCTCTCTCTTTCTCTCTTTCTCTCTTTCTCTTTCTCTCTTTCTCTTTCTCTCTTTCTCTCTCTCTCTCTCTCTCTCTCTCTCTCTCTCTCTCTCTCTCTCTCGTGTAGTGGCACACCTCAGGCAAGCTGTTGCCTGCCTCATGCTACGTTGACTAGAGCTGGGATACACTTCTCATGATCCGCTTTATGTAGTGTAGACACGAAGGGGTGGTTGTGGTGGTGGTGGTAGTGGTGGTGGTGGTGGTGGTAGTAGTGGAGGTTGTGATGGTGGTGGTAGTGGTGGTTGTGATGGTGGTAGTGGTGGTGGTGGTTGTGATAGTGGTGGTGGTAGTAGTGGAGGTTGTGATGGTGGTGGTTGTGATGGTGGTAGTGGTGGTTGTGATAGTGGTGGTGATGGTGGTAGGGATGGTTTTAGTGGTAGTGGTGGTTATAGTGGTAGTGGTAGTAGTGGTTTTAGTGGCAGTGGTGGTTATAGTGGTGGTAGGGGTGGTAGTAGTGATTATTGTTGGTGGTGGTAGTGCTCATGGTGGTAGTGGTGGTTATAGTGGTGTTGGTGGTGGTGGTAGTAGTGGTTGTGGTGGTGATGGTAGTGGTGGTGGTTATAGTGGTGGTGGTAGTAGTGGTTGTGTTAGGGGTGGTAGTAATGGTTGGGCTGGTGGTATTGGTGGTTAAAGTTTTAGTGGTGGTGGTAGTAGTGGTTGTGGTGGTGGTGGTAGTGGTGGTGGTAGTAGTGGTTGTGGTGGTGGTAGTGATGGTGGTGAACAATAGTCTCCAACACAAAATAATTACTAAAATAGACCAGATAGAATACCCACCGCTGCCAAAAAAAAAAAAAACCACCACCCATTCCTCCCTCAAAAAAAAAAATTTCCAGCGCCAATACGAACGTGAGATGAAAAAAAAAGAACACCAATATTCCAAAATAACCACCAACCACAGTGCACTTATCGATTGCAAAGCAAAAAGAAGTGAGCGAAATCTGCGGGAAAAAATGCAAAGTTGAGTGGTGGCTGGGGGATGGCTTGGGGAAGGGGGAGGGGGTTGGGGGATTGTTAGGGGGAAGGGGGAGGGGGATTGTTGAAGGGGGAAGATTGGGGGATTGGGTTGGGGAGGGGAGGGGGATTGGGGTTGTGGAGGGGGTTAGATTGGGGGATTGTGTTAGAAGGGGGAGATTGGGGGATTTTGTTATTGTGGCGAAGGGGGAGATTGGGGATTGGGGGTGTTAGGGGGTTAGGGAATTGGGGTTGTGTTAAGGGGGAGATTGGGGGATTGTCTGGCCGTGGATGGGGGAGAGGGATGGCAGCAGTGTGTAGAGCGATTGGTATTTGAGGGGGGGATTGGTGTGGGGGAATGAAGAAATGGGAGGTGGAGGGGTTGAGAGTAGGGATGGAGATGGGGGTTGATTGGGGTGATGGGGAGGGCGGGATTGAGGTGAGAGAGATGGGAAACACGAATAACCCGCACATAGGGAGAGAGAGAGAGAGAGAGAGAGAGAGAGAGAGAGAGAGATAAGATAGGATTTCGTTCGGATTTTTAACCCCGGAGGGTTAGTCACCCAGGATAACCCAAGAAAGTCAGTGCGTCATCGAGGACTGTCTAACTTATTTCCATTGTGGTCCTTAATCTTGTCCCCCAGGATGCGACCCACACCAGTCGACTAACACCCAGGTACCTATTTGCTGCTAGGTGAACAGGACAACAGGTGTAAGGAAACGTGTCGAAATGTTTCCACCAGCCTGGAATCGAACCTGGGGCCCTCCAAGTGGGCCCAGGGCCTAGGAGAGAGAGAGAGAGAGAGAGAGAGAGAGAGAGAGAAAGACCGACTCGTTTCGGTTCCGAACGGACGAAACGTCGTTTAGCCTCTCACCATGGCCTTGTATTGTTGCAGTCACGGTGATTGGAAGAGAGAGAGAGAGATGAGAGAGAGAGAGAGAGAGAGAGAGAGAGAGAAAGAGAGAATTAGGGTAAGGAAAGTGAAGGAAGGAAAGAAATGGGCGTGAGGAAAAAAGAGAGAAGACAGGGTTTGAAGAGAGAAAAATAATCTCATGCAACAAATAGGTATCAGTTGCCTTAAAGGGAAACTAATGGGAGACTGTAGAGCCAAGGGAAATAGGGAGGGAATGGGAAGCCAGTCGTTACCAAGGGAGGGAGGACAGGTTAGAAAGTCTAGAGCGAAACATTGCCTATCGCTTATAACAAATGTGTTTCTACCATAGGTACCTAATACCTGACATCCGACACGCAGAGTTGTGGACGTTGTAACTTCAGAGGGGAAGGTGAGAGAGAGAGAGAGAGAGAGAGAGAGAGAGAGAGAGAGAGAGAGAGAGAGAGAGAGAGAGAGAGAGAGAGAGAGAGAGAGAGAACTGGTGCACTCATGAAACGGTAATACATGCATATACGGGAGGATGGGAACCACAACAGCAAAAGATGGTTGATTCTATACATTCGTGTGTATTGTGATGATCAGAGATTCTTTTCGTAATTATCATCATTAGAAACGCAGCAGTGAGCAGATACTCATTAAGCTTTGTTTGCGTGCTGACGAACTTATTATAGTAAAATACCGTATTTTCCGGCATATAAGGCGCATGAGAATATGAAACGTGAAACACCAAGTTCCCAAACAGCTGTAACGTAACGTTGGTAAACTGCTAAAGCATTTGATGCATTTCACCTACCACCTGAATCCTTCCAGCAGGACTGGAGTTTTCTTATCCAGGATATGACTGCCAGCAGGACTGGAGTGTTTTCTTACACAGGACATCCAGCAGGTCTAGTGTTCCAGTACTTTTTTATTGGTGACACGCAGACATACACACACAAAGAAAGGCCAAGTGTCTATCGACAAAATCCTTTGACAGCTGGTAAATCATAAGCAGAAAACTCACACACACACACACACACACACACACACACACACACACACACACACACACACACACATACACACACACACAAGATCCCTCCATTAAGATAAAATGCTCTGGACTTTGACAGGGTGAGGACACAAGAGCACACTGGAAGGCAACACACTCGCCCCAATTGCCTCTGTCGCGTCTAATGTCCTTTTAAGCAACAGTTTGTTGAGAAACGCTTCAAAGGGCATAAAAAACTGGACCCAGGCAGCGATAATTCAAGGCTTTCATACATCACGCCAGGCTTAAGCTGCTTATTTACTGTGTGGGGGGAGAGGGATGAAGGGAGAGAGGGAGGGGAAGGGAGGGAGGGGGAGGGGGAGAGGGGAGGAGGGGAAGGGAGGGGAGAGGGGACGATGAAGAGAGGGAAGTGGCAGAGGATGAGTGTGGGAGGGGGAACTGAAGGAGGGAGAGGAGTGGTGGAGGGAAGAGGAGGAGTGCAGGAGAAAGAGGGAGTCCAAGAGGAAAAGAATGGAAGGGAGGTAAGGGTAGAGTTCTCTATTTATTTTCGGAATTATTGAATGTTGGTTATTCGTACATTTACTCATAAAACCTGTGTATGGGTCGTTCTCTCTCTCTCTCTCCCTCTCTGAGTATATATATATATATATATATATATATATATATATATATATATATATATATATATATAATATATGTCAAAGCCTGAATAGGCAGAACTTGCGATCTTGGCTTAAATAGCAACGCTCATCTTGCCATATAATACAAGCGAAAATTTGTGTATTCAATAACTTCGCCAAAATCATTCTGAACCTAACGAAAAAAATATATTTCACTGTGTTTGTTTAGTATTAAATTATTGTAAATAAATCTAAAATATATATAGTTTGGTTAGGCTAAAATAAATTACTCTTATTATAATAAGGTCAGGTAAGTTTTCTAAGATTCTTTTGGTGCAAAATTAAATTTTTTTACATTAACATTAATAAAAAAAATATATCTCTAAACGTATAAGAGAAAATTTTAGAAAGGACTTAATTTTAAAAGAGTTCTTGCTAATTGACCAGCTTTACATATTCGGCACGACATATATATATATATATAATATATATATATATATATATATATATATATATATATATATATATATATATATATATATATATATATATATTTCTGTCTTGATTATCATAGCGATTTAAATTTTAATGGAAGAACAGATATTTAAATATTCTCCACCATTAAAACTGGATTTTTTCCCAACAACAATGAGCAGAGAATGTTAGAGTCGTCTCAGCATTAGTAAAGACACTCTGGGTATTACCCAAACAATCACATCCAGCCCGTAATTATACAGAAAGCCAGCTGGCTGCAGCGCCTCTCTCCACAACACGCGTGAAGAGGTCCCTTCTGCATAGTTGATAACGGGGAGGTGATTACGCCTCTCATCATCCCTCCCTCTCTCTCTCTCTCTCTCTCTCTCTCTCTCTCTCTCTCTCTCTCTCTATCTATCTATCTATCTATCTGTCTAACTATCTATCTATCTATGTCTCTCGGGAATTGCTCTGTGCCTCCTCCAGTTTCCATAGGGCGCTCCAGGCAGGAGTAATCAGCAAGGTCTTTACCTCATGATTCGCTGAGAATGGGAACCTAGTTGCGTAGGCGATAGGTTTTTCTTACCTCCTTATTCGAAGGATGGGGGGATGGAGGGAGGGATGGGTGCGTAACGACATATGGGTTGTTTTAGAAAAAGTCGTGGGATACCATAGCTCAAGCTACCATAACAAGAACCACTTTAAGATAAGGTACCATCGCATAAACTACTATTGAGCGGTTTCAAGCGTCATCTTTGTAATGGAGAGTAAGAGAAAGGGAAAGAAAAGGTAAGGGAGAAAGGCGAGGAAGGGAGGGTAGGTGGAAAGAAGGCGAGGAAGGGAGGGTAGGTGGAAAGGAGGAGAGTTTCATGTATGTATATATATATATATATTTTTTTTTTATTATCACACTGGCCGATTCCCACCAAGGCAGGGTGGCCCGAAAAAGAAAAACTTTCACCATCATTCACTCCATCACTGTCTTGCCAGAAGGGTGCTTTACACTACAGTTTTTAAACTGTAACATTAACACCCCTCCTTCAGAGTGCAGGCACTGTACTTCCCATCTCCAGGACTCAAGTCCGGCCTGCCGGTTTCCCTGAACCCCTTCATAAATGTTACTTTGCTCACACTCCAACAGCACGTCAAGTATTAAAAACCATTCATCTCCATTCACTCCTATCAAACACGCTCACGCACGCCTGCAGGAAGTCCAAGCCCCTCGCACACAAAACCTCCTTTACCCCCTCCCTCCAACCTTTCCTAGGCCGACCCCTACCCCGCTTTCCTTCCACTACAGACTGATACATTCTTGAAGTCATTCTGTTTCGCTACATTCTCTCTACATGTCCGAACCACCTCAACAACCCTTCCTCAGCCCTCTGGACAACAGTTTTGGTAATCCCGCACCTCCTCCTAACTTCCAAACTACGAATTCTCTGCATTATATTCACACCACACATTGCCCTCAGACATGACATCTCCACTGCCTCCAGCCTTCTCCTCGCTGCAACATTCATCACCCATGCTTCACACCCATATAAGAGTGTTGGTAAAACTATACTCTCATACGTTCCCCTCTTTGCCTCCAAGGACAAAGTTCTTTGTCTCCACAGACTCCTAAGTGCACCACTCACCCTTTTCCCCTCATCAATTCTATGATTCACCTCATCCTTCATAGACCCATCCGCTGACACGTCCACTCCCAAATATCTGAATACATTCACCTCCTCCATACTCTTTCCCTCCAATCTGATATCCAATCTTTCATCACCTAATCTTTTTGTTATCCTCATAACCTTACTCTTTCCTGTATTCACTTTTAATTTTCTTCTTTTGCACACCCTACCAAATTCATCCACCAATCTCTGCAACTTCTCTTCAGAATCTCCCAAGAGCACAGTGTCATCAGCAAAGAGCAACTGTGACAACTCCCACTTTATGTATGATTCCTTATCTTTTAACTCCACGCCTCTTGTCAAGACCCTCGCATTTACTTCTCTTACAACCCCATCTATAAATATATTAAACAACCACGGTGACATCACACATCCCTGTCTAAGGCCTACTTTTACTGGGAAATAATTTCCCTCTTTCCTATGTACTCTAACTTGAGCCTTACTATCCTCGTAAAAACTCTTCACTGCTTTCAGTAACCTACCTCCTACACCATACACCTGCAACATCTGCCACATTGCCCCCCTATCCACCCTGTCATACGCCTTTTCCAAATCCATAAATGCCACAAAGACCTCTTTAGCCTTATCTAAATACTGTTCACTTATATGTTTCACTGTAAACACCTGGTCCACACACCCCCTACCTTTCCTAAAGCCTCCTTGTTCATCTGCTATCCTATTCTCAGTCTTACTTTTAATTCTTTCAATAATAACTCTACCATACACTTTACCAGGTATACTCAACAGACTTATCCCCCTATAATTTTTGCACTCTCTTTTGTCCCCTTTGCCTTTATACAAAGGAACTATGCATGCTCTCTGCCAATCCCTAGGTACCTTACCCTCTTCCATACATTTATTAAATAATTGCACCAACCACTCCAAAACTATATCCCCACCTGCTTTTAACATTTCTATCTTTATCCCATCAATCCCGGCTGCCTTACCCCCTTTCATTTTACCTACTGCCTCACGAACTTTCCCCACACTCACAACTGGGTCTTCCTCACTCCTACAAGATGTTATTCCTCCTTGCCCTATACACGAAATCACAGCTTCCCTATCTTCATCAACATTTAACAATTCCTCAAAATATTCCCTCCATCTTCCCAATACCTCTAACTCTGCATTTAATAACTCTCCTCTCCTATTTTTAACTGACAAATCCATTTGTTCTCTAGGCTTCCTTAACTTGTTAATCTCACTCCAAAACTTTTTCTGATTTTCAACAAAATTTGTTGATAACATATCACCCACTCTCTCATTTGCTCTCTTTTTACATTGCTTCACCACTCTCTTAACCTCTCTCTTTTTCTCCATATACTCTTCCCTCCTTGCATCACTTCTACTTTGTAAAAACTTCTCATATGCTAACTTTTTCTCCCTTACTACTCTCTTTACATCATCATTCCACCAATCGCTCCTCTTCCCTCCCGCACCCACTTTCCTGTAACCACAAACTTCTGCTGAACACTCTAACACTACATTTTTAAACCTACCCTATACCTCTTCGACCCCATTGCCTATGCTCTCATTAGCCCATCTATCCTCCAATAGCTGTTTATATCTTTCCCTAACTGCCTCCTCTTTTAGTTTATAAACCTTCACCTCTCTCTTCCCTGATGCTTCTATTCTCCTTGTATCCCATCTACCTTTTACTCTCAGTGTAGCTACAACTAGAAAGTGATCTGATATATCTGTGGCCCCTCTATTAACATGTACATCCTGAAGTCTACTCAACAGTCTTTTATCTACCAATACATAATCCAACAAACTACTGTCATTTCGCCCTACATCATATCTTGTATACTTATTTATCCTCTTTTTCTTAAAATATGTATTACCTATAACTAAACCCCTTTCTATACAAAGTTCAATCAAAGGGCTCCCATTATCATTTACACCTGGCACCCCAAATTTACCTACCCCACCCTCTCTAAAAGTTTCTCCTACTTTAGCATTCAGGTCCCCTACCACAATTACTCTCTCACTTGGTTCAAAGGCTCCTATACATTCACTTAACATCTCCCAAAATCTCTCTCTCTCCTCTGCATTCCTCTCTTCTCCAGGTGCATACACGCTTATTATGACCCACTTCTCGCATCCAACCTTTACTTTAATCCACATAATTCTTGCATTTACACATTCATATTCTCTTTTCTCCTTCCATAACTGATCATTCAACATTACTGCTACCCCTTCCTTTGCTCTAACTCTCTCAAACTAACCATGAAGAACCATGTTGTAAATCTTGCAAACAAGGCAGCCAGGAAGCTTACAGCACTTCGCCGTATCTCCCATCTGCTTGACAGTAGGGGTTGCAAGATCCTGTACGAGGCACAAGTACGCTCGCACCTTGAGTATGCTCCACTTTCTTGGTTTGCCTGCCCCCCCTCTCATCTGCGATTGCTTGACAGAGTAGAGAACAGAGCAAGACGTCTCATCTCTCGCCTGGACCCATCCTGGATAGATCTGTCATTTCAGCAGAGCCTTCAACATAGGAGAGATGTGGGTGGCCTTACTGTTATGTACAAGGTCAATATTGTCAAAATACCACACTTGGATCCACTTCGAGGACAGCGTGAAACAAGCTTTTATGCCACAAGACGGGCAGAAAGCAGCAACTTCACTCTGGCTGTACCCTTCTCCAGAACATCATTCCATCTGAGATCATACATACCCAGGATGACTAGAGTATGGAACACATTCGTACAGAATAATGATGTCAACGAGATAAAGTCAGTTGATCAAATGAAAATGCTGGCCCACAGATGGCTCCAACTTCATCCTGTTTCCTACTTGTATGTCTCATAACAATAAAAATGCTTTCAAATGAGCTGATGTAGGTAACAGCTCTTAGCTTGCCAATAAAGTTAGGAATCCTTAACCTGTAAATAGCTGTCAATAAAGCTAGGGATCCTTAACCTTGTCAAACCCTGTATAAAAAAAAAAAAAAAAAAAAAAAAGATACTCCAGATTTAATCCCATTTATTTCCCCCACCGAAACTCCCCTACCCCCTTCAGCTTTGTTTCGCTTAGGGCCAGGACATCCAACTTCTTTTCATTCATAACATCAGCAATCATCTGTTTCTTGTCATCTGCACTACATCCACGCACATTTAAGCATCCCAGTTTTATAAAGTTTTTCTTCTTCTCTTTTTTAGTAAATGTCTACAGGAGAAGGGGTTACTAGCCCATTGCTCCCGGCATTTTAGTCGCCTCATACGACACGCATGGCTTACGGAGGAAAGATTCTTTTCCACTTCCCCATGGACAATAGAAGAAATAAAGAAGAACAAGAGCTATGTAGAAAAAGGAGAAAAACCTAGATGTATGTATATATATATATGCATGTGCATGTCTGTGAAGTGTGACCAAAGTGTAAGTTGGAGTAGCAAGATATCCCTGTTATCTAGCGTGTTTATGAGACAGAAAAAGACACCAGCAATCCTACCATCATGCAAAACAGTTACAGGTTTCTGTTTCACAGTCATCTGGCAGGACGGTAGTATTTCCCTGGGTGGTTGCTGTCTACCAACCTACTACCTATTATATATATATATATATATATATATATATATATATATATATATATATATATATATATATATATATATATATATATATATATAATTTCCTTTTTTCAAATTAACCTCAGGATATAAAAATCTTCATAAGGGAGAAGGGGAGGAAGAGGAAGAGGAGAAAGAAGAAGAGGAGGAAAAAAGAAGGAATAGTAGAAAAACTTAGAGAAGGAGTAAGAGAAGTAGCAGAAGAGAGTAAGAAAGAGGAACGGCCGTAAGAGAATAATAAGAAAGAGAGGGCGAGGAAGAACACTAAAAAACCCTCTCATATCGTGATAGATTGAGGAAGAAGAAAATTGTCTTGAAACTCTGGCGGCTCTGGTCTACCCTCGCAGACCACCTCGGTGAAGAATGGTCTTATGGACGTCTTTCTTCTCTCAGTTTCAACAGTGCTTTATCTAGCTTTCTCTAACTTTAATGTTCCTTAGATTTCTCTATTTTTTTTTTTAAGTTTTCTCTGGTTTTTCTCTAGATTTAGTTTTCTGCTAGCTTTTCTCTATTCTCCTCTGACTTTCTCTAGTTTTCTCTAAATTTTAATAGAGTTTTCAATAGATTCTCTTATTTTCGACTAAAAAAAAACTTTCTCTTGCTTTCTCTACCTTGATTTTTTTTTCATTTTTTTAATCCTTAAGTTATTCTCGTTTTTTCCCACATCACCTGAACTACTATTTTTTTGGCAGAAAGAAAAACCTCTCCTATCTTCTCTTTCCTATGAAATATCCACGTATCATTTTTTTTTCACTTTGATACTTTGACTGGAGGGTGGGGAGAGAGCCTTCTGCTATGCTATCCACACCTCAATCCTGCAGACAGAAGTAGAAGTAAGCAGTCTGTATTTAACCTTCCTCAGTGGAAGGATTTCTGGTAGGATTTCTGTTATCTTGTTTCATATAGTCCTCTGTATTCAGATCATCCGACATTTCCTTCATTTCTGCCCGGTCTAATCTTATACAGATTTTAAATGCTTGTTATTCTGAGTTAGGTTAGAAAACCCGGAGAGACAAAGTAAAAAAAAACCAGCATGGCTGAAACTGGAACGATAGACAGATAATGGAAAAGAGCACAATAGACAGAGGGGAGACTGATAGTAAAGGAGGAATATCAGTGAGATTTGTATAATTTGGAGTGTTTCCTGGATGAACGAGAGAAGTTCTGGCACCACCTGTGATACTCGTGTAGACTTGAACGTTTCCTGGATGAACGAAACGCAGGAACGTGTGCAAGTTTGCCAGCAGCTCCACTACCTTAATTATATCACAGGTAATTTAGAAGGGGATTATTATAGTAATATTCATGGAAACGCGTTTAAATCACAGAAAGGGTGGGAATCGAACTTAAGGCAGGCGAGTTCTAAATCTCACAGGCCAGTGTGTTAACCACTGGGCCAGCTGGCACTAACAAGATTCATCCAAGTTAGCATGGGTCCCAGTGTATCCACGTATACATTTGTTTACAGACGAAGGACTAGAGCTAGAGCACGCCACAACCATGCTGGTGTGGGCTAGTCAAAAGGACTGGAGCTGGAGTACGCCACAGCCATGCAGGTATGGGATTCGTTTACAGAAACTTGCATTTGTGGTCACAGTGGTTACCCATGCTAACATCCATATGGTGTATAGATATTTCCCTGGTTAAATGAATCCTGCTAGTCAGCTGTGATCTCTGGTGTCAAACTAAGGTGACTTGGTTATGTGATCACCTGCAGATGTTTGTAATCAGGAGACCTGAAAGCCTAGGAGTTTTTTTTTTTTTCTGTTCAGTCCAGGAAGATAAGAGTCAGGAAGAATATCTGTAAATTCTTTTGATAGCTGGTGTTATTTTTTTTTCTCTCTCTCTATCTCTATCTATCTTTACACAGGGTTCTACCAGGTTAGGTTTAGGGTTCTTAACTTTATTTACAAGCTAAGCGCTTCTATAACCTTCCTCTGTCTCTCTCTCTCTCTCATTCTCTGTTTCTCCCTGTTTCCTAGCTGTCCGTTGCTGCGATGACGCGTCCACTCACTGCATGATTCACGACCCACCATGCATAAGTTATGATGAGGCTTGTCAATATTTCCCCCCTACTGATGGATGCCTTGTCATGAGTTGTACATTGTGGTAACCTCCATCACGCTATATCGTAGGTGGTTTGTGTTTAACGATAAGGAAATGAAAACGATATTCTTCATTATTAAAAACCGATAACGAATTGTTATTTATCATGGCTATTACTGTATTGTTATTATTAATTATTAATATTATTAATTATTTTTTTTAATTATTATTATTTAGAACATAATATAAGAATGGAGGAACACTGCAGCAGGCCTACTTACTGGCCCATGCTAGGTTGGTCTTTCTCAAACCCACTAAAAAATATTTGCTCAACCCCTTTTGGTAACTGTTAATTATTATTATTCAGGGTTGGACAGTAAACCTGCAGGGCTCGTACAACGCTTGGAATATGGGAGGTAATTAGATATGTTCTAAGGCGAGTGCAGCTCCAATTTGTCCTGGATCTAGAGCTCTTCACTGGCTGTGCCCTTGCTGCTTGACGTGTGTAATACTCGTCACTCTACTACTGATCGACTGCTGGTGAAGTATTTCGTATCATGAAAATTTCCGCTGACGAGGGTCGTAGTCATACGACGACCCGTTCAGGTGGAGCTTTTGGTCATACGAGCGAGGTCTTTCGCTGGCTTTTCGGGTCCTTTTGGACAATTAGTGAAGGACTAATTCTCCTTGACATTAGTCGCCAGGTAATTTCTCCTGCCATCTTTCGGCAATTCGAACGATATTCCTGTCGTATTTTCATCCATTTACGGTCATCACTGTCTCGTTTGTGCCCGGGCGAGCAGCATTCAACAGTAGCCATTAAGAGAGGTTTATATCTGGGACTTCATTGGAGAGTTTTTCACTGTGCATCCACTATCGCAGGGACCAGAGGCAGCGTTACCACGTTACAAGTGCAAAAATTGTTCCGTGGCTCCATTACTGAGCTGGAAAGGTTGTGTTTGTGACTCGTTATCATAGCTCGGAACTTTACGTGGACGAAAGTGGAGTAGACGCAGCTCCCAACGTTCTCACGACTTCTCCTTTTCTGTCGCTGAAGACGGTAATTGGTTATACTGGCGGGGAGGAATGATAGCTCTTCTTGCTACCACTTGATGCTGTAGACGTCAAGAAGCAACCGCTGCAGTGCGGTGCTATAAGAACATAACATAAACGCTGATGTCCACTAACACTTGGGTATCTGCTAGTTGTGCTAGCTGTTGGCTCTCTAGCCAACCATAGCAGAAATACTATTGTCCTCAGTAGCCTGTTAGAAAATCTTCGTTGCTTCAGCCAAAACTTGACGCTCAAGTTACATAGTTTTGTATTTCAGAATATACAATTTATTTTTTCTAAAAATTGTCTTAATAATAAATAATACTAGTAATGTAATTCTAATATATGGAACGTGATATTCTCAGAGGGGTATCATGAAGTATTGCGAACGTAAAGAAATAATTGAGAAGTGAAAGTAATGGACCAATGGGATGATAAAACTGAACTGCGGAGTTTCATTATTGTATAACACTCCAATTCCTCGTGCACTGAAGCACCACCCCACAATACAGCACCACATCACAACCCCACAAAACACCACACAACTTTACAATACAGCACCACACAACACCCCCACAATACAGCACCGCACCACAGCCCCACAATACAGCACCACACCACAGCCCCACAATACAGCACCGCACCACAACCCTACAATACAGCACACCACAACCCCACAATACAACACCACAACCCCACAATACAGCACCACACCACAACCCCACAATACAGCACCACACCACAACCCCACAATACAACACACTACAACATCACAATCCGACAATACAGCACCACACCACAACCCCACAATACAACACACACAACCCCACAATACAACACAAAACCCCACAATACAACACACCACAGCCCCACAATACAGCACACCACAACCCCACAATACAACACACCACAACCCCACAATACAACACACCAGAACCCCACAATACAACACCACAACCCCACAATACAACACACCACAACCCCTCAATACAACAACACAAACCCACAATATAGCACCACACCACAAACCCACAATATAGCACCACACCACAACCCCACAATATAGCACCACACCACAACCCTACAATACAGCACCACACCACAACCCCACAATACAGCACCACACCACAACCCTACATTACAACACCACACCACAACCCTACATTACAACACCACACCACAACCCTACATTACAACACCACACCACAACCCTACATTACAACACCACACCACAACCCTACATTACAACACCACACCACAACCCTACATTACAACACCACACCACAACCCCACACCACAACCCTACATTACAACACCACACCACAACCCTACATTACAACACCACACCACAACCCTACATTACAACACCACACCACAACCCTACATTACAACACACCGCAACACTACATTACAACACCACACCACAACCCTACATTACAACACCACACCACAACCCTACATTACAACACCACACCACAACCCTACATTACAACACCACACCACAACCCTACATTACAACACACCACAACCCTACATTACAACACCACACCACAACCCTACATTACAACACCACACCACAACCCTACATTACAACACCACACCGCAACACTACATTACAACACCACACCACAACCCTACATTACAACACCACACCACAACCCTACATTACAACACCACACCGCAACACTACATTACAACACCACACCACAACCCTACATTACAACACCACACCACAACCCTACATTACAACACCACACCACAACCCTACATTACAACACCACACCGCAACACTACATTACAACACCACACCACAACCCTACATTACAACACCACACCACAACCCTACATTACAACACCACACCACAACCCTACATTACAACACCACACCACAACACTACATTACAACACCACACCACAACCCTACATTACGACACCACACCGCAACACTACATTACAACACCACACCACAACCCTACATTACAACACCACACCACAACCCTACATTACAACACCACACCACAACCCTACATTACAACACCACACCACAACCCTACATTACAACACACCGCAACACTACATACTCGTTCCCCGTGTCTTGAAGCACCACCTCCGTTGTTAAGCTTCCTCGTAAGAAACTTAAGTTCCTTAGAGACACTTGACCAATACGGGCAATCACTGAATCCCGAGCGTGACCTAGTTCATTCTCTCTCTCCCTCCCTCCCTCTCTCCCTCTCTCTCTCTCTCTCTCACTCTCTCTCTCTCTCTCTCTCTCTCTCTCTCTCTCTCTCTCTCTCTCTCTCTCTCTCTCTCTCTCGCTCTTTTACAAAGGGTTCTACAAGGTTAGGTTTAGGGTTCCTGACTTCATTTACAAGCTAAGAGCTGTTACCTACATCAATTCTCTCTCAACTCCTTTTTTATATATGACCTAGTAAGCATTTTTTCCCTAAGATAATATTTTGGGAGCCGAAAGCATTTTCATCCTCTACAAAAATGAATTATTTTAATGTCCATTACAACATGTCAGCTTTATCAAGTTTTCCTTCTCTTCTCGTCTTTAATATATATTATACACTTTCTCTGGTATATTTGAGACTTCTTCTTTCCATAAATTGTCTATGTTTATAATCCGTGGATGTTATGTTGTCCTCAGCAGGCTCTCTGATTGGTTGCTAGGTTAAAGCTCTCTCACTGGTTGAAGGCTTGCGAATTTCTTGGTAAAGGTTTTTCATTGGTCGAGAGCTTGTGACGTTTGAAAAGAGCTCTGATTATCGAAAGACTTCTGACGTTTCAAGACAGTATTTGACTGGTTAAAGGTTCATGCACAAACCTTTAACCAGTCAGATTGGCTGAAGGTGCATGACCTTTAACTAGTCAGATTGGCTGATTGGCTGAACGCGTCCATTTTGCCGTGTTAGGTGAAGCTTTCTGGTTGGTTGAAGGTATGTGACGTGCATTGTACTGTGATTGGTTGAAAGCGCTTTACGTTCATTGTGTCGTGCTAGGCGAAGACATCTGATTGGTTGACGGTGTATGACTTGCACTGTGCTCTTCGAGTTAACGTTCTGGTGGTTGGCGACGTAAAATCAGGAAATTCGGCGTCGAATCGACGTGCAACCTTCGACAAGTGACTTATTGAGGTGGCTTCAAGAGTCTAAAGTGGTGACAAGTTCGACAAATCTTAGAACTTTCGGGTTCAATTTTAAGTTATATTCACAGGAAAGTGCTAAAGTCTACTGGTCCAATCTTATTTATGTCCTCTGTAAGACACGGCACACTGTAACACCCTCTTGTTATTCTTTCATTAACTTTCAATTGCAGCGAAACGAGCGGCTCTGGAAAGACAGCCGTTGCGGTACAAGCTGTTATGGGCACAAGTTTCCGTTCAGTTGAGAGGTTCATCAAGGCATGGTTTGATGGAGCTCTACACTGAGCGAAACGTTGTCTCATTAAAAGCTTATTACTACCTCTACTTTCTGCCTTTTCTACTACTATTACTGCTCCCCCCCCCCTTTCCTCCCCTTTCTCTCGTGATGTAAACTACTCCCCCCTACTCTCTGCTACTGCTACTGATTCTATTACTCACTACCAGCATTACTACCACTACTACTACTTTTTAGTCCCCTCTTTCTCACGTCTCTGTCCTCGCCTATATATACTGGCTCACCCTCTTCTGTCTCTGACTTGCCAATGGTCCAAGACGGACCGAAACGTCGTCATAAGCTTTTATGTGCGGGTCGTGTATTGTTCCAGTCAGGGTATTGTCTCAGTGTCCTTTTTTCAGTCTTGTCCTCAGTGCTGTCGACTGGTCGACAATCGTAGCCACCCGTAGTTTACTTGAGGAGAGGAAATGGTCTTTTGGTTAGAAATGTTTCCGAGCCAAATAAACATGGTATAATTCTCATGGTAAACTTTTGGGTGGTGGTCTTTTGGTCTTTGAGTTGGGTGTTGAGGACCCCGTAGCAACTGCTGCTATAGGCCAGCTGATGCTTAGTTACTGGTCAGAGCTCCACAAGGACAAGCGATTGGAGACGCTTGTCCTGTTTCTTGACGAATAAGTCACCACCACCAACTCCGGCACCAGCTCCACCACCAAGAGCACCACCCTCACCACCATGCACCACCATCACCACCATGCACCACCATGCACCACCATGCACCACCATGCACCACCATGCACCACCATGCACCACCATCACCACCATGCACCACCATGCACCACCCTCACCACCATGCACCACCATCACCACCATGCACCACCATCAACACCAAGCACGACTATGCATCACCATCAACACCAAGCACCACTATGCACCGCCATCAACACCAAGCACCGCCATCACCACCAAGAGCATCACCAAGCACCACCACCACCCTCGTTCCTATTGACACCATAAATTCATCGTACTTTTAACTTTTTTTGAGGTTGGTGGGTGGGAGGGAGAGGAATCGTTTTTTTTCCCTCTAAAAACCCCTCACTGTTTCATTTTATATTTTCCATGCCTACCAGCGGCCATACCCCCAACCGCAGTTTCGACAACTTATATAACCTTTTCGTAACAACACTTCCCTCACTGGCTTTCACCTCCCCTCTACCACCTCCATCTCCCCTCACTCCCTACCCGCTACCGGGGCCCCAATTCCCCTTCCCTCTGGGCCCCATGAACTAGCTCGTCAGTGAATGGAGTTTTTGGTGGCCGTTCTCTTCCCTTCGCTACCACCAGTAACTTACCAATTTGTAGACCCTTCCCTGACCACCATTTTAAAAGTGGAATTCTACGTCTGGTCAATCACGGACATTTTCTCGCTTAATTGTTGCTGTTGCTGCTATTGCTGCTGCTGTTGCTGCTATTGCTGCTGCTGCAGCTGTTGCTGCTGCTGCTGCTGCTGCTGCTGCTGCTGCTGCTGCTGCTGCT
>NC_091348.1:18817829-18830329 GCF_038502225.1 Cherax quadricarinatus
AGCACTGTAACTGTGGCAGTGGCAGGTAAATTAATTGGCTGGATAACTAAAACATTCAGAGCAAGAGATGCCGAGCTAGTGACGATTTTCCAATTTTTTTTTCTAGGCTGGACTATTGCTGCATACTAAAAGACACCTTTAAGGCAGGAAAAATTGCTAAACTGGAAAACCTACAGAGAAATTTAACTGCTCGAATAAATTAATTCGAGCATCTAAATTTCTAGCAGTGTTTCAGATCCCCTGAACTGTACTCCTTGTAACATAGGGGAAAAAGATACATAATCTACGCTTGGAAAATTCTGGAGGAATTGATTCCAGATCTGCACGCTGAAATCACTCCTATGAAAGGAAGAGGTTTGACAGACGGTGTAAAATGCCGCCATTGAAAGGAGGCTTGGTAATTACGCTACTCCATAAGTGTAATGGGACCAAGACTCTTCAGCACACTCAATTCGTACATAAGAGGAATTAACTACAAATTCTTAGTCGTCTTCAAGGAGAAACTTGATAACCACCTCAAGTCAGTTCCTGATGAGTCGGACTATGGTGCATACGTTATAATGCTTGCGGCTGGCACCAACAGCCTGGTCGATCAGGCCAGTAAAAGGGAAGCCTGGTCTTGGACCGGCCACAGGGATGAAGGCTAAGGAGGAAGAGAAAGGTTGGAGGGAAGAGAAGGATGAGAAGGAAGAAAGGAATAGGAGGGAAGATAAGAGAAAAGAGAAGGAGAGGAAGGAAGAGAAGGACAGGACGGAAGAGAAGGATAGGAGGGAAGAGAAGAATAAGAGAAAAGAGACGGACAGAATGAAAGAGAAGGAAGGATAGGAGGGAAGAGGAGTAATAGACTAAAAGACATTTACAGAGGCATTTACAGGGGCATTTACAGAGGCATTTACAGGGGCATTTACAGAGGCATTTACAGGGACATTTACAGAGGCATTTACAGGGACATTTACAGAGGCATTTACAGAACGCACTACGGACACAAAGTTACATTTTTAAACGCGCAAACAAAATGGGATAATGGAGTTGGTTCTCTTTTTATATATATATATTTTTACTCTCCCCTTTTTTTATCTTTTGTCATCGAGTGTCGAAGTTAGGAGCGTCGAAAAAAAGGAACTTTTGTTTTTACCTTTTGTATAGTATTGTTGCAGACGATAGAGCACTAAAAGGCTTAAAGAAAATGTCCGAGTTCAATGCCTATTAACGTCTATTATTATTCTGTTCATGGGAATGCGCTAAGCCCGCAAGGGTCCATACAGCGCCTGGCTCTCTATACAGCTCCTCGGATCAAAAGCCCTTCACTACCATTTTATGACAATCGACTAAATTACATTTAAATACTAATTGGATAAAACCTTTGTCTAAGCCATAGCGCTTTTGGATCACAATGAACCGACCCGAGTTCAATCCAGGGGTGGGTGGAGAAACATGGGGGAAGTCTGTTTACATACTTTGCCCTGTATACCTAGTAGTAGCAGTAGTACCTAGTAGGTAGTAGCTAGTAGTACCTAGTAGGTAGTACCTTGTACCTTGTAGTAGTACCTAGTAGGTAGTACCTTGTAGTAGTACCTAGTAGGTAGTACCTTGTAGTACCTAGTAGGTAGTACCTTGTAGTACCTAGTAGGTAGTACCTAGTAGTAGTATGTAGTAGGTGGTACTTAGTAGGTAGTACCTAGCAGGTAATGCCTAGTAGGTAGTACCTAGCAGGTAGTACTTAGTAGTAGTACCTAGTATTAGTAGGTAGCTGTGAACCCCTCGACTATTGTGGGTGGCAACTAGGGAGGTCATCCTACCTGAGGTAGGATAGCAGCTCTTAACCTGTAAATAAGCAGGTAAGATAACAGTTCTTGGCCTTTAAATAAGCTGAGTTATCATGTTGAGAATAGTATACAATAGTGACGGGTCGATGATTAAGACGTACGTACAACAGTTGGGTGTCTTTATTATTGAAACGTTTCGCCTCCACAGTAGGCTTCTTCAGTCAGATACAGAGGCAGCAGGTGTAGCAGTGTAATGAAGATGATGTAATCAGTCCATCAACCTAGGAGAAATAGTATTTGAGGCGGTCAGTCCCTCAACCTGGAGAACAGCTGAAATCTGTTTGCCTCATATTCCCTATACGCTGTGATGTCCCTACAGAATTAGCATTTCTCAATGAATAATTATAATTATAATAATAGTGTTTTCCGGCATATAAGGCGCACAAGTGTCGGCTGCTTGCTGGCACGATGTCTCCAAGCAGTTGCAACGGAACGTTAATAAAGAAGTGTTGAAGCGTAACCCAAAGCCTACCCTTAACCCTGACCTTGAGCATATAAGGCGCTGGGTGATTTTCCATGACTTTGTTTTTAGGGGGGAGGCGCCTTATATGCCGGAAAATAGGGTAATAATAATAATAATAATTCGCCATTGGAGCCCTTGACTTCGGGAAGAACAACAGTTCAGGAATGTCCAGTGCACATTTTCTCACGCATGCATCCAGAGACATTAATGTTGCCTTTAAACGAGGCATCCCAGGGATGCTACTGATGTAAATACTCTGACGGTGCAGAGTCTGGTCAGTCTTGTACGCAGCGCCAGTTTACGACCGCTGATTTCCATTGCTGAAGTCTTGTACGTGATGCTATTTAGCTTTCGCTGCATGCCAGACCAGAGCAAATATTACCCACCGTATAGAGTGTTGTCCCCCTCCCTCTCCTCGGCTTTCATACCTATCTGCCAGTAAAACTGAATTCTTAAACAAGCGCAGTAAGTTCACTGAATTTCTTTCCCCCTCTCCCATGAGAGTCGAGAACGTTCAACATACACGCATCTCTTGTTCATGACAATCGGAATCTGGACAGGAAAAAATTCCTACCTTGGGTCAGTTCCCGTCCAGTGCTCTCGCTCGCGTAGCAGAATTGATTCCTGCCCTCCCATACGATCGCCTCACGTTCGTTGCATTCCTACACCGACCCTGGCAGGAATAAAAGGTTATTCTTGGACTAGCAGGGCCAGACGTCAGGCGAACGGCGCCATAAGTTCAGAGCAACAAGCCTGAGTAGAAAGATAAAACAACAGAGAAACAGGAGGAATACTAGAGGAGTCTACCAAGGTTTTCCTGAAACACCTCTACACAGGAAGAGCCTACCAGAGGCATGCTTGAGTCTTCCCGAAGTGGCTCGATACAGGAAGATTTCACGAGACCCTCCCGAGATCTCTCTGAAGTAATTCGATAGGAAGATTTTGTAAGTTCTTGCTGGGCCTTCCTTAACATGATTGAACACAGGAAGACTTGACCAACACAGGAAGACTAGAGGAGTGTCGTAATATCTCGTAAGAACATGAGACAGGATGAACACGGCAGCACTCCTATTGTCCCATACTATGCAAGTTCTTCTTAAACCCAAACCCCACTAACAAAAATATTTGCCCAACCCATTTTCAGTGCTACCCAATTAATAAG
Organism: Cherax quadricarinatus; assembly: GCF_038502225.1. Lineage (NCBI taxonomy): Eukaryota > Metazoa > Arthropoda > Malacostraca > Decapoda > Parastacidae > Cherax > Cherax quadricarinatus. The sequence goes on from NC_091348.1 coordinate 18,821,281, forward strand.
CTCAACACAGCCAGGAACAGTCTTGCTAACATGCTAGTTATTTTGATCCACCTGGATACAGGTCCTCTGTTGCCTGCTCCAGGGAGTATGTGGCGAGCATGTGTGCCTCGGCCTCGTCTTATTTATTTGTATTTTATTGAATTTCTCTCTCTCTCTCTCTCTCTCTCTCTCTCTCTCTCTCTCTCTCTCTCTCTCTCTCTCTCTCTCTCTCTCTCTCTCTCTCTCTCTCACCGATAAAGAACAAATAGGCACCGTGACTGGAACAATACACAGATAACCCGCACATCGGAGAAAGAAACTTATGACGACTTGTCAGTGGTCCAAGTTGGACCATTGTGCGGGTTATTCGTATATAGCACTGCTGAAAATTTCAATAACAAGGTTATATGCTGGGTTGGAGACCGTACATGGACGGGAAGGTGAACTAGATCGCACTGCTCTCTTAGGAAAAATATTAACGTAGGAACATTCGAGATAAAATGGAATGAAAATCAATAAGAACTCTTTGCGTGGACAAAACGTTCGTGGACAAAACATTCGTGGTCCGTGGCTCAAGTGGTGTTGCCTTTGGCTCACAACAGAGGGATAGATCCTGGCAAAAGTGGGAACGTAAGGCGATGTTTTTTCTCACAGCTGTTATCCCTGTTCTCTCAGCAGTTAGTAGGTACGTGGTGTTAGGTATCTGATGTGGGTCGCATCCTGAAGGTGGCGTGTGTTAGTATACCTGAGATACCTGAGGGAAGTTTGAAATGTAAAAAAAAAAATGATACCAAATTAAAAGAGACAGAGATACTCAAAAAAAAAAAAAAAAGTAAATTATCTATTTATAGAGGGCATAAACATCTAGAAGTTTACGTTTCTCAGTGTGCAAATACTAAGAGCTTATTTTAATACCTATTTTAAGGATTAAAGCATTCTTGACAGGTTATGAAGATAGGAAATACAGCCTTAATAACCCTCGTGTTGTCGACAGGATTTATGTCCCTTCCCCTTTAGGATGTTTAAAACCTGGGAAAAGTCCCCCCGAGGTCTCAACAGATAACCCGGCTTCAATCAGGAACTAATTATTGTAAATGAATCTCCAGAAATCATGTTCAACGTCAACGTAAACACAAACGAATTATTTGTGTGGTTGATTCATGTAGTCTGAAATAGAATAATTATGCCCCACCTATATAGGTAGAATTGGTCAACTAGCAAGAACTCATTTAAAATTAAATCCTTTCTAAAATTTTCTAAGTTTAAAGATATATTTTTTCATTTATGTTAATGTAAAAATTAATAATTTTGTACCAAAAGGACCGTAGAAAACTTACCTAACCTTATTATAACAAGCGCAATTTAATTTAGCCTAATACAACTAAATATAATTTAGATAAGTTTATAATAATTAATAATCAGACACACTGAAATATGTATTTTTGGTTAGCTTCAGAATTATTTTTGCGAAATTATTGCATATACAAATTTTCTCTTGCCTTATTCGGCAAGAAAAGCGTTGTTATTGAAGCAAAAATAGCAAGTTTTACCTGCTCGTCACGACATATATATATATCTCTATATATATATATATATATATATATATATATATATCTATATATATATATATATATATATATATATATATATATATAAACAGCAATATTGAAGACGGAACGAGAGGGCATCGTGTCCAATTTGCAGAGATCCCGGTCATCACATAAGACCTCGATATTATTGCGAAGACTTGCAGGGCTCGTGGTTTGTAAAGCCGCTCTCGGATCACTATAATAACAGCAGAAGCAGGAGCAGTGGCAGCAGCAAAACCAGCAGCATCAGCAGTGGCAGCAGCTACAACAACAACCACTGCTGCAATAATAACATTACCAACAGCACCAGCAGCAGAAGCAGCAGTTGTAGCGGCATCGACAGCACTACCAACAGCAACAATAACACCAGAAACAACAGCAACAACAGCAAGGATTTATAGTAAACTAGACGTGATGATAATCCTTTTATTAACGATAAACAAAGAGCCATAAAAAAGGGACAATACACAGCGAGATATTTACCGAGATATGAGACATAAATTTTATCATCATTTTTAAGACAGAACAAACGACGCAAATTGTATAAGATATACAATTTAGATAAGCCGAAAGAAGACTCATTATTAGCGAACTAAATGACCAGAATTCACAGGTTTCGTGAAACGTTAGTGCCTGATTGGCAAATAACGTTAAGAAACATTTATCAGTTAGAGCTCTGTGTTAGATTTTTGTAAATCGTATATTTGAGGAAAAAAATGCCCTTCAGAGGCGGAGCGGAAGGGGTAACCTTAATGGTAGCAAAGGGCTCATTAGCACAGGAATGGGAACTGCTGTAACTACCATGTATTTAGATGCAACATGATTGTTTTCCATTCCCCAGGCACTGTATGTTCTCTCTGGCTTTAGCGGTGGCCCATGAAATTATTACTACTGCTAATTACATGGCACTAATGCCAGAGTAATAGGGCCAAGCTGGCACTTCTCAAAAAGCATCCATTGTTCCTCCAGGTGACGTTAGGACAGGGGCTATGTTCATAACTTTATACTTGCTAACAGAATGGATGGAATTTGAGACAGGCTGCTGCTGGAAGCCGCCTGGCAGGGAGGCATAATAGACTCAGGAAGGCTGAAAGGATGGCAGACACAGAGGCAGGAAGTCTCTCAGATACTCACAGGAAGGCTTGCAGACAGGCAGATCACATAAACAGTCACAAACGGGCAGCTAGACAAACAGATAATGAAAGACGGAATTGTAGCGTGTCATGACAGGAAAGGGGGCAGATAGACTCTAAACACAAAACATCAACCGTCTCAGGACGAACATTAAAATGGTATAAAATACCGACAGGTTGTTAGGTAAGACACATATGCAACAGTTAGGTATCTTTATTATGAAACGTTTCGCCTACACAGTAGGCTTCTTCAGTCAAGTACAGAAAAGTTGATAGAAGCAGAAGATACTTGAAGACGATGTAATCAGTCCATCACCCTTAAAGTTTTGAGGTGGTCAGTCCCTCGTCTCAGGACGAAAGCCTTCGTGTCATAATCCTGAAATTATCATCCATAATTCTCCGATTATAGTTAGGCAAGAATTGTCTCTCGCTAAATGGAAAAAAAAAAACATAACAATTTTAGATATTGTTCTGACGCCACCAAAATTCAATTTAAGACATTGTTTTGACGCCACCAAAAAATAATTTCTCCGAAGCGGTGACATCCGTAATAGAGCCGAAAATTACGCAAAGGAAAATTACAGAGTACGTCGAAATGATCGACAAAAATTACGAATACAAGGAATATAAGATGAATAATTTTAACGTAATTCCAAATATAACTTAGAGAAAATTGTTCAAAAGATCTGTAAAAAGTAATTGGACGCACTGAGAGCTCCATTCAATTGGAAAAACAAAAAAGTAGATGAATTTGATGTTAAGGACAGTAAGCAACATATATATATATATATATATATATATATATATATATATATATATATATATATGTGTGTGTGTGTGTGTGTGTGTGTGTGTGGTGTAAATATTATGCAGAAAATTCGGAGTGTGGAAATTAGGAAAAGGTGTGGAGTTAATAAAAGTATTAGTCAGAGGGCAGAAGAGGGGTTGTTGAGGTGGTTTGGTCATTTAGAGAGAATGGATCAAAGTAGAATGACATGGAGAGCATATAAATCTATAGGGGAAGGAAGGCGGCGTAGGGGTCGCCCTCGAAAGGGTTGGAGAGAGGGGGTAAAGGAGGTTTTGTGGGCGAGGGGCTTGGACTTCCAGCAAGCGTGCGTGAGCGTGTTAGATAGGAGTGAATGGAGACGAATGGTACTTGGGACCTGACGATCTGTTGGAGTGTGAGCAGGGTAATATTTAGTGAAGGGATTCAGGGAAACCGGTTATTTTCATATAGTTGGACTTGAGTCCTGGAAATGGGAAGTACAATGCCTGCACTTTAAAGGAGGGGTTTGGGATATTGGCAGTTTGGAGGGATATGTTGTGTATCTTTATACGTATATGCTTCAAAACTGTTGTATTCTGAGCACCTCTGCAAAAACAGTGATAATGTGTGAGTGTGGTGAAAGTGTTGAATGATGATGAAAGCATTTTCTTTTTGGGGATTTTCTTTGTTTTTTGGGTCACCCTGCCTCGGTGGGAGACGGCCGACTTGTTGAAAAAAAAAAAATATATATAGGATGAGGTCCACCTCTGTTGTAAATTGTGGGACCCATAGCCTCGGAGAAGTGGATAAAAAGGCTTCAAGGAAGAATATTTGGATTTCTTCCTGAAGCCGTTTGAATATTCCACTTTCCCTACCACCCCATCTTTTCATATTTTTTTTACCAGTATATATATATATATATATATATATATATATATATATATATATATATATATATATATATATATATATATATATATATATACACACACACGAGACAACCATGGGGGGAGTTGAATGATAGCTCTAGGCCTTTCGTATTGCAGTCAACACATCATCAGGAGCTTGCAGAGTTACAGAAAAAAGGAGGAATTCCAAGCAAATTGCCAGCTCCTGATGATGTGTTGATCGCAACACGAAAGGTCTAGAGCTATCATTCAACTCCTCCTTGTATCGCTTTTTGCCGATTATTGCATATATATATATATATATATATATATATATATATATATATATATATATATATATATATATATATATATATATATATATATATAACAGCACTGCACTAGCCAAGGAATCGAACCCATGCTGTTTTGGCCCGCCTCATGGTGGGAGAAAACCCATGACGGTTTAGACCACTAGTGGTCTAGTGGTCTAAAGCGTCATGCGTTTTCTCACCATGAGGAGCGCCAAAACAGCATGGGTTCGACTCCCTGGCTAGTGTAGTGTTGTTATTGATCAATACCACTTGTTCCGTGGGTACAATATTATATATGGATGTATGTATATGTAAATGAATATGTAAATATTGATTGAGAGAGTGGGAAAGAATGTTATTACATATATTGGGGTGGCAGGTTCTGTCTGTTTAGGTTGGTTTAGGTCCTGTCTATCCTGTCTGGTTCTGTCACTTTCCGTCCAGTTGTAATCCTCACGTTATCCTACTCATAACTTCATCTGCCAGGTGGGATTCAAGAGGATAGCGATTCTCCTCTCTCTCTCTCTCTCTCTCTCTCTCTCTCTCTCTCTCTCTCTCTCTCTCTCTCTCCCTTTCCTTCCTTCTCCTCTCCTTCCTTTGCCTTCTCCTCCCTTCTCTTCCTTGTCCAACTCCTGTCTTTGTCCATATACTATCTTCCCATTCTTCACTGTTCTGTACCATTCCTCTTGTTATATTACCCACTCTTATCTTCGCCTCTCTTTATCCTCCTCTGTACCTCATTTATCGCTCTTCCTCAGTTCCTATCTCTCTCTCAAGCGTTATTTATTTTATCCTTCATTCAAGTTTAATTTCCTTTGCTCTTTTCTCTTCATCCTTCCATCACCCTTCTCGTTATTTCTCATTTTTACTCTCATTTTATTTCCCACGAGTTTTATCAAGTTCTGGACTAATTTTCGCTTCGCACATTTGGCGATTATTGATCGTTTTTTCTTGACCCCTCGTTATTCCCTTCCATTATCTCCTTCCTTCCATTGTCTTGCTCTTCTCCCCATTCCTTTCAATCTTTGCTTCATTTTCTCTGAGATTATTGCTTCCCTTTTGCCTTTCCTTTGCTTCTTATTTTTTAAATGTTTAATTAACTTCTATCATTACATTATTCTACTGTATTCTTGTATACTTCCCCTCTTTGTGATTTATTATTATTATTATTATTATTATTATTATTATTATTATTATTATTATTATTATCGTCTGCATCCACTCCCTTTCATCCACTTACCTATCAACTTCTACCATCAACCCTTGTATTAGATCCAGCCTCTTCCTTTCATCTGTCTTCTATCCTCTCCTCTCATACGCCCCTTGCATCCGTCTCTTCCATCCATCCCTTCCATCCATCCCTTCCATCCGCAGGCAGGCTTCACCATACCTCTTCAATATCATCTTCATTGATCTCTTTCCCCTTTCTCATTACTTCCTGTAATTACATTCCTCTTATCTTTAGCTGTCAGCCGCTCCTCCTCCTCGTCCGTCCTGCATCTTGCACCTCCTCCTCCTCCTTCCTCCACTATCCTAGACACCAGCTGTCGCGGTAAGGCAGCCTCTAGCAATGGTGAGTTTGGCGTGGTGATGCCAATGGTACCATTAAGCTAGCTTATGTGTCTATGGTAAGCTTGTTGTCTGGTCGTGTTTTGTAGACGCTAGTCTTGCCTTTAACTCATGTCTAGTAATTTTATCTAGCACTAGGTAAATGGCGCCTCTCCCACTATAAAGTACTACCATAAACACAGCTCTAGCTACCACCTTAAGCACCATCGCATAACTACTAGTTTAACCACGAACTACTACCATAATTCCAAGCCTAAGCACCATAACGGATTATCAAAATTACTGCTACAAGTACCACCACTAACTAACGACTATAACTACCACCCTAAGCACCAGCATAACTACCATCCTTCGTACCACCGCAAACTACAACCATAACCGTTACCACCATCAGCAGCACCAGGTTGTCCCACTTGGTGTACAAGATGTACAAAGTTATGCTGGGTTGCAGGAGATGACACTCATAACTCCTGCCAAGGTTGGTGACCAAACCAACTTTGGCAATAGCTGCCTTTATGTGTATGAATGTATATGTGTATGTATGCGAATATCTAAGTGCTTAAATGTGTGTGTGTGTGTGTGTGTGTGTGTGTGTGTGTGTGTGTGTGCGTGTGTGTGTGTGTGTGTTAGTTACCATTTTGTCCTAGGCACATGTCGATTAGACACTAGGCCTGTTGTATATGAGTACGTGTGTGTGTGTGAATATATATATATATGTGTGTGTGTGTGTGTGTGTGTGTGTGTGTGTGTGTGTGTGTGTGTGTGATTCCCTTTAGGGGGGTTAAACCCCAGGAAGTTGATCCTTTTCTGGGTTGTGGAGGTTGATCATTTGCTCACGTATTTAATCTTGGGATTAATAAGAATCTGCACCTCTAATTAAAACTTGGGGGAGTGTTCCCTCTCGAAAAACTTCCCATATTTGGCCGCCTCTGGCTCCGTAGTTTACATGCTTAATTGGCAAGATCAAACGGGGTTTGCTAAATTGATGTGGTATACCCAGTGGTGAGAGTCTAAACCGGATTATTATACCATACACAGGTATACGGAGTTTCGTAAAGAGGTGCATACAAAGAAAAAGGCACAGTGTCGTGACTGGAACAGTACACAAATGTATCAGTGTGACTGTGTATATGGTCGAACTCGAACCGAAACGTCGTCATAAGCTTGTTTCTCGTATGGGAGGGTTATTTATGTATACACGGCGTCAGTCAGAGGTATTATCAGTTTCATACAGAAGGCGTATGAATTCATATACAAATATACACAGTTTCATGCAAAGGCATACAGTATATTATAGAGGTACACACACCTTCAAACAGAGGAATACACAGTTTTATACAAAGGTCGCATTAGAGTACTTTAAGACTCTCTAATCCCATTCACTGAGTTGTCCTGTCATTCTCTCTAACATTCTAACTTTTCTAGGTAAACGTGACATCATACAATTTCTAGAAACGTTTCTGGTTGCTAGGTAATGTTGTGCTTAATATTCGCTGCTCTAGCAGAGAAGCAATTACTGAAGTTAATAACGACTTAATTGAGGAATGGTGTAATAATTGTGTCTTAATTGAGGACCGGCAATTAACATGCTCGGTCGACTCAAAACAATGAAATTAGAGAGGTTCATAAAGGTGACTTTTGCTTCTCTGGGAAAATAAATATATGAGACCATAAAAATCTTATGATTTGTACATATTTTTTAAGCAAAAAATCCACATAGATTTGAAAATGCACTAATTTTTTTTTTAAATCTTACTGATTTTTTTAGTAGAAAATCAGCACAGATATAAAAATGCAGTGATTTTTTTTGTACATGATATCTGAGTCAATAGAATTTTTATTCAGGGACGCCAACACGCGCCATTCTAGTGGCTCGTAGCTTATTGATTGGATACTCCAGTTCATTTCCAGTATTGGCCAACATATCATGTGTGGCTTTTCCCATGCCATTATTTATTCGAGCACCGAGTGTAGGTTACAGCTACATGGGAAAGATAATCCTTCACAACCTTCTTCCCCCCCCCCACACACACACACGAAGCTTACAGTCGTGATATCTTGGGAACAACGGAAGGATATCAGTCAGGCACAAGCCGTCTGCCAAGGAAGCCGTTTTTGAAACCATATATATATATATATATATATATATATATATATATATATATATATATATATATATATATATGTGTGTGTGTGTGTGTGTGGGCGCCACATAACCATGTCTCCTGTGTACGTTCAGGCCATCTGCTTCCCGCCGCACAAAGAAAGTAAGGTTCAGGGAGCACAACGCTAAAATATGGAAATTAAATCAATTCAAAAACAAGCTGTTTGCCTGTCGTTGTCCTCTTGTGGCTCACGCCTCTTCCTTTCTGCCAGGAAACTGAAGCTCTGTAGGAGAAATTTGTAACGCAACTGGAAGAAGCTGCCATGGCTAGTCTTTCCCCCCCTTCCCCCCAAAAAAAATTGGCCTGGAGAATGTACCGAGGATGTGTCGATGTGGGATCGGATTCTTCGAGCTAAGGACATAAATCCTTCCCTTGTTGAGTTCCCCAAGCACCGCTGGTTCGGTGGAAACAAATGTCTGAGGCTGCAAGTCTGTGAACTCTGAACTTTGATGCGAATGTGAAGAAGGTAGAGTGACGCCTTTGCTGCTCTGCCCGACTGTTGTGTACCTGCAGTTGGTTTCACTCTGGAGCCACTACAGTGATAGTAGTAGTAATAGTAGTAGTAGTAGTAGTTCTTGTAGTTGTACAGTAATAATGATATTACTGGCAACTGTATTAGTAATAATAGTAATCAATATTAGAAGTGA
>NC_091348.1:18835329-18842829 GCF_038502225.1 Cherax quadricarinatus
CACAGAGGAAGTAGAGTAGTAGGCGTTGAAGCGCTTCAAGTGAACGGACGACCCAGGCACTGATGGAGGTGCCTTTCCTGTTAGGAACAGACACAGAGAGAAAAGCGATTTGATTAGGCCATTTTTAAACGAAAAAAATTGGGATGGGAGGGAATTATCTGCGTGTTTAGCAGGAAGAGAAGGGATCTAAAGGGTGTTCACGACGCAAAAGGGGATCAAAGAGGATGTTCGCATTGTCAAAGGGAACCAAAAGAGTGTTCACAGTGCCAAAGGGAATCGAAAGCGTGTTCAGGGCCGCCAAAGGGGGTCGAGGACTACAACGAAACGTAAGAGCATTTTCCCTCCTTTTAAGGGGCAAATGAAGTTAAATATTTTTTTGCCACTGGAAATTTACCCTGCCAATATATGCGTGCCAAGGCGTCAAGCACCCAACACACAGCAGACACACAACTATTTTTTTTCGTCTCCTCCACCTAAGAGGCGCGACGTAATTGGTAGTTTTTGAGTCGTCAGTGAAGAGCTTAGAGGAGATTTTTTAATACCTTTTCGAAGGACACATGTAAGCTGATTGGCCTTTTGTGTCAGGTGGCAAAAATATATCTCGCTTCAGGAAAAAGATTTCCACGGAAAGACTAAATGTTTCACTGAAACCTTTAACTGTTTCAGAACTGCTGTATTGAGAACCAATTCAAATATTTATATGTGAATTGTATGATATGTATAAGGGGATATTGAGAGAGAGAGAGAGAGAGAGAGAGAGAGTCGGAGAGACAGACAAAAACTATTCACTCTGGAAGACAAAGACTCGGAATATCAGTCCAAAAGTGAGAGTAAAATAATACAACCAAAAATGAACAATAAAATAATATTGCCAAAAACTAAACAACAGTTTGCTCCTGGGTTGAATTACCTTCATAGCCGAGCAAAGTAAGTTGCATCTTGTATAATGCCTCTCATAAAAGTCTTATCGTCTGTAATTCTCTCAAAGTGCAGATTTTTTTCACACTTTTTTCCGCGAAGATTTTCTTGCTGCTTCTCACGCTTTCTCTTTGTTTAAAAAATGGAATGATTTGAGCACAGATTTTTAGAGGATGGGGAGGAGGGAGGATGAGAGAGGAAGGGAGGATGGGGAGGAGGGAGGATGGGAGAGGAAGGGAGGATTGGGAGGAGGGAGGATGAGAGAGGAAGGGAGGATGGGGAGGGAGGAGAGAGAGGAAGGGAGGGGAGGAGGGAGGGAGGGGAGGAGGGATGGGGAGGAGGGAGGATGAGAGAGGAAGGATTGGGAGGAGGGAGGATGGGAGGAGGGAAGGATTGGGAGGAGGGAAGGGATGGAGAGAGGAAGATGGGGGAGGAGGGAGGAGAGAGAGGAAGGGAGAGGAGGGAGGATAGAGAGGAAGGAGGAGGAGGGAGGATGGGGAGGAGAGGAAGGGAGGATGGAGGAGGGAGGAGAGAGAGGAAGGGATGGAAGGAGGGAGGATGGGGAGGAGGGAGGAGGATGGTGGAGGAGGAGGAGAGAGAGGAAGGAGGATGGGGAGGAGGGAGGATGGGAGAGGAAGGAAGGGATTGGGAGGAGGAGGGAGGACGAGAGAGGATGGGGAGGAGGGAGGTGGGGAGGAGGGAGGAGGAAGGTGGGGTTGGGAGGAGGGAGGATGGGGAGAGGAAGGAGGGATTGGGAGGAGGGAAGAGGGAGAGGTTAAGGGATGGAGGAGGGAGGATGAGGAGAGGGAAGGGAGGGGGAGGGAGGATGAGAGAGGAAGGGAGGATTGGGAGGAGGGAGGATGGGAGAGGAAGGGAGGATGGGGAGGAGGGAGGATGGGAGAGGAAGGGAGGATGGGGAGGAGGGAGGATGAGAGAGGAAGGGAGGATGGGGAGGAGGGAGGATGGGAGAGGAAGGGATGATGGGGAGGAGGGAGGATGGGAGAGGAAGGGATGGGGAGGAGGGAGGATGGGAGAGGAAGGGAGGATTGGGAGGAGGGAAGATGGGAGAGGAAGAGATGAGGAGGGAGGATGAGAGAGGAAGGGAGGATGTGGAGGAGGGAGGATGAGAGAGGAAGGGAGGATGTGGAGGAGGGAGGATGAGAGAGGAAGGGAGGATGTGGAGGAGGGAGGATGAGAGAGGAAGGGAGGATGTGGAGGAGGGAGGACGAGAGAGGAAGGGATGGGGAGGAGGGAGGAGGGAGGAGGGAGGAGGGGAGGAGGGAGGAGAGAGAGGAAGGGAGGTGGGGAGGAGGGAGGAGGAGAGAGGAAGGGATTGGGAGGAGGGAGGACGAGAGAGGAAGGGAGGATTGGGAGGAGGGAGGATGGGAGAGGAAGGGAGGATGGGGAGGAGGGAGGATGAGAGAGGAAGGGATTGGGAGGAGGGAGGATGGGAGGAGGAAGGGATTGGGATGGGGAGGAGGAGGGAGGAGGGGAGGAGGGGAGGAGAGAGAGGAAGGGATTGGGGAGGAGGGAGGATGGGAGAGGAAGGGAGGATTGGGAGGAGGGAGGATGGGAGAGGAAGGGAGGATTGGGAGGAGGGAGGACAGGAGGAGGAAGGGAGGATTGGGGAGGGGGGAGGAGGGAGGAGGAAGGGAGGATTGGGAGGAGGGAGGAGGGAAGGGAGGAATTGGGGAGGAGGGAGGATGGGAGAGGAAGGGAGGGGGGGGGAGGGAGGACGAGAGAGGAAGGGAGGATGGGAGGAGGGAGGATGGAGAGAGGAAGGGAGGTGGGGAGGAGGGAGGATGGAGGAGGAAGGGAGGGATGGGGAGGAGGGATGAGAGAGGAAGGAGGTGGGGAGGAGGGAGAGAGAGGAAGGAGAGGAGGGAGGCGAGAGGAAGGAAGGAGGGATGGGGAGGAGGGAGGATGAGAGGAAGGAAGGAGGATTGGGAGGAGGGAGGATGAGAGAGGAAGGGAGGATGTGGAGGAGGGAGGATGGGAGAGGAAGGGAGGATGGGGAGGAGGGAGGATGGGAGAGGAAGGGAGGATTGGGAGGAGGGAGGGGGGAGGAAGGAAGGGAGGGGGGAGGAGGGAGGACAGAGAGGAAGGGAGGATTGGGAGGAGGAGGATGAGAGAGGAAGGGAGGATGAGGAGGAGGATGGGAGAGGAAGGGAGGTGGGGATGGGGAGGAGGGAGGAAGAGGAAGGGTGGAGGGGAGGAGGAGGGAGAGAGAGGAAGGGAGGAGGGATTGGGAGGAGGGAGGATGTGAGAGGAAGGGAGGATTGGGAGGAGGGAGGATGAGAGAGGAAGGGAGGATGGGGAGGAGGGAGGATGAGAGAGGAAGGGATGAGGAGGGAGGACGGAGAGGGAGGAAGGGAGGATTGGGAGGAGGGATGGGAGAGGAGGAAGGATATGGGGAGGAGGGAGGACGATGGGGAGAGGAAGGATTGGGAGGAGGGAGGATGGGAGGAGGAAGGGAGGATGGGGAGGAGGGAGGAGAGAGAGGAAGGGAGGATTAGGAGGAGGATGGGGAGAGAGGAAGGGAGGATTGGGAGGAGGGAGGAGAGAGAGGGAAGGATTGGGAGGAGGGAGGATGGGAGGAGGGAGGAAGGGAGGTGAGGAGGGAGGAAGAGAGAGGAGGATTGGGAGGAGGGAGGATGAGAGAGGAAGGGAGGATGGGGAGGAGGGAGGATGAGAGAGGAAGGGAGGATGGGGAGGAGGGAGGATGAGAGAGGAAGGGAGGATGGGGAGGAGGGAGGATGAGAGAGGAAGGGAGGATTGGGAGGAGGGATGGGAGGAGGAGGATTGGGAGGAGGAGGAGGAGGAGAGGAGGAAGGATGGGGAGGAGGGAGGATGAGAGAGGAAGGGATGGGAGGAGGGGGATGAGAGAGGAGGAGGGAGGGAGGAGGATTGGGAGGAGGGAGGAAGGGAGGATGGGAGGAGGGAGGGATGGAGAGAGGAAGGGAGGATGGGGAGGAGGGAGGATGGGAGAGGAAGGATGGGGAGGAGGGATGGAGGAGAGGAAGGGAGGATTGGGAGGAGGGAGGACGAGAGGGAGGAAGGATGGGGAGGAGGGAGGAGGGAGAGAGGAAGGGAGGATGGGGAGGAGGGAGGAGAGAGGAGGAGGATTGGGAGGAGGGAGGATGAGATTGAGGGAGGAGGGATTGGAGGAGGGAGGAGAGTGGGAGGAAGAGGAAGGGAGGATGGGGAGGAGGAAGGGAGGATTGGGAGGAGGGAGGAGGGAGAGGAAGGGAGGATTGGGGAGGAGGGAGGAGAGAGAGGAAGGATGGGGAGGAGGGAGGAACGGAGGAGAGGAAGGGATTGGGGAGGAGGGAGGAGGGAGAGGAAGGGAGGATTGGGAGGAGGGAGGATAAGGGAGGAAGGGAAGGGGAGGAGGGAGGATTGGGAGAGAGGAAGGGATGGAGGAGGGAGGATGGGAGAGGAAGGGAGGATGGGGAGGAGGGAGGACGAGTGGGGAGGAAGGGAGGATGGGGAGGAGGGAAGGAGGAGAGAGGAAGGGAGGTGGGAGGAGGGAGGATGAGAGAGGAAGGGAGGATGGGGGGAGGAGGGACGAGAGAGGAAGGAGGGGAGGGAGGGAGGGAGAGAGGAGGAAGGGATAGGGGAGGAGGAAGGAGGAGAGGAAGGGAGGATTGGGAGGAGGAGGATGGGAGGGAGGACGGGAGGATTGGGAGGAGGGAGGACGAGAGAGGAAGGGAGGATGGGGAGGAGGGAGGACGAGAGAGGAAGGGAGGATTGGGAGGAGGGAGGATGGGAGAGGAAGGGAGGATTGGGAGGAGGGAGGATGGGAGAGGAAGGGAGGATTGGGAGGAGGGAGGATGGGGAGGAGGGAAGGGAGGATGGGGGAGGAGGGAGGCGAGAGGAGGAATTGGGAGGGGAGGAGGGAGAGAGAGGTGGGAGGGAGGAGGGAGGATGGGGAGGAGGGAGGAGGATGGGAGGAGGGAAGGGATGGAGGGGGAGGATTGGGGAGGAGGGAGGAGGATGAGAGAGGAAGGGAGGATGTGGAGGAGGGAGGATGGGAGAGGAAGGGAGGATGGGGAGGAGGGAGGACGAGAGAGGAAGGGAGGATGGGGAGGAGGGAGGACGAGAGAGGAAGGGAGGATGTGGAGGAGGGGAAAACATTATAGCGCAAGTGGATAGGGAAGAAAGTGATAATTATTCAGCTTTTCTTCTACAAGATCGCTGATAATGTGAAAAATTACCAAGTCGCTTGTTATTGCCACTATGTTTTTTTTACAGTGGTTTTGCATATTGTGATATCACCTGTTTATTGTGATCTTTATATATATATCATACACATCTATACAGAAATAATTACAAGACCTTACGGTTACTCTTAAGTTATTTTAAGTTATGATTGCTGGAGCATTTTCTTTACGCTTATGGCTCATTGTGGGACAAATGCGCAGTCAAGACGTGTAGTGAATGTCTTTATTTATCAGACATATGTTATTCCCACGGTCTCTTGGTATTAACATTCCTGTACTTGTACCGCTGGTCAGGTACATCAGTACTCACGTACTCCGACAGTTTGTCAGGTCTACAAAAACACACTATAATTGGGAACGTTAGACAATTTAGATTGAACTACTAGTGTGCTAGTTATGCAGCGGCTAGTAACTAGTACATTCGAAAAGTCTTGATGAGAGATCTTTTGGGATTCTTAAATCAGCTCTTTAAGCTCTCGAGAGCCATCAAAATAGACCAGTAACTTTCCTGCGTAAAATAATGTTAAACAAACAATGGTATTCAAGAATGCCTTGCAAGGGTATAATTTCATAGAGGTTTCATCAGTATATCAATCATGTTGACACTGACAAGGTCGCCAGAACGTCAGTTGGCGTGCAACTAATGTGCTTTGACTGGCAAATGGAGTCGAGAGTGAGTGAGTGAGTTTGCAGAGCTAATTTTTTTTTTTTTGGGGGGTGCAACGTTTCGTTTCGAGTTTGGTCTCAACACTGATTGAAACACCGACATAAAAGAAGTTGCTTCTGCCTTTCTATTTTCTGAAGATACACGATCACATCAGAGGGATTGGATACTCCACACATGAGTCGAAACTCTCTTGCTTCTTGCAGACTCCGACAGAGAGGGACTGGATGCTATACATGTAGAAGAGGTACCATCTTCTCGAAGACGCCGGTAGAGGGACTGGATACCACGTATGAGTTGAAAATCTTCTCCTTGTTTCTTACAAACGCTGGCAGTAAAAATCTGGACAGGAAATCTCAATCCTGTTTAATACAAGACAGAGTCACGCACTCGGCCAGTCAGCACAGCAGCACTTTTCTCAAGGAGACGAGCTTGTGGTGGAGGTCTGGACAAAAACTGCTACCCTGGCTGTGTTTTCAGTGATAACACGGCGTGGGAAAGTCACTGCAATATGCTTCTGATGATTCAGGTGGCGGTGGTTGTGATAGTGAAGGAAGTGGCAGTAGTAGTGAGGGTGGTAGTGGTTGTGATAGTGAAGGAAGTGGCAGTAGTAGTGAGGGTGGTAGTGGTTGTGATAGTGAAGGAAGTGGCAGTAGTAGTGAGGGTGGTAGTGGTTGTGATAGTGAAGGAATTAGTGGTGTTGGTGATGGTGGTGGTAGTGATGGTGGTGGCAGTAATGGTGGTGGGAGATGGTTGTTTACGAAGACAAGTTGAGGTAAGTTTACAACTTCCTTCCTCAGGTCTCGAGACACAACATCTGCAACTTTGTGTTCCTGAATGTTGAATCCATCAGTACATTCACCAACACCAAAACACTCAACATATATAACATATGTTTAATACATTGTCTTCACCGGTGATAACATTATTGACTGTTTCATCATATTAACAGCCTTTAACAGTTCATTGTATTACCATTTCAGTCTTTATTGTATTACTATCTCAAACCCTAAGTGTTCTAGTACTTTTTTCTTCAAATTACAGCGACTACTGTGGCTTTTACAATAACTTCCAGACGACTTGCCGGCTGACAGGAGCGCCGGGCACCGCCGGCGGGTATCGTGCAGGCTGGTCACACACACAACACCAAAAAAAACAGGGGCTTCCTCTGCAGCTAATCGAGTGTGGAGTGGGAACACAAACACACCTCACCCCTCCACTCCCCCGTGAGAAACCGCGGTTGAGGCTGACCACTGTGACACACCTTGAATTTTAATAGTGATATATATATATATATATATATATATATATATATATATATATATATATATATATATATATATATATATATGTCGTGCCGAATATTTATATTCTGAAATATATTCCGAAGACAACACTGCACTTTTAATACACAACCTCCATGAAAGACTGATTTGGAAACTGCGCAACACAGTAGAACACAGTTCAACATTTAATGTGCGAAACCTATTCTGTGTGATGGAATTTGACATGGAAACAGCTTTTGGTCCATAAATGTTACTCTCCTGCAGCGCTGGATGGCTAGGCTGCTGCTGCTGCTGCTGCTGCAGCATATTCTAGGTTATCTACACATATTCTAGGTTATCTACACATATTCTAGGTTCTCTACTCATATTCTAGGTTCTCTACACATATTCTAGGTTCTCTACACATATT